>NW_025777118.1:0-108023 GCF_021130785.1 Homalodisca vitripennis | reverse complement strand
TTCATTTTATTAGCATTCTTAAATAAAATTACAGTGAGTACGCATTAGATTGCATTAGATTTAGATTTAGAAATTGTAAGGAGAGAGAACCATTATTCTTGACAAATACTCATTCTATTTAGTCATGAAACAGAAGTTTCATTATTATTAGTTACAGTAAGAATAGTAAATACGAGTATTTACAGTTTAAAATGCAGTACGACTCTTCATCAGACAGAGCTCTGGTGTCGGATTTAGTAAACAACCGAACGAATAAAAATGTATAGACTATATTTTCCTGCAAAACTTTATAATACTATATTTAAAATTATTGGGTTTTAACAATTTAACATGAATTAGTAAAGCAATACTAATTTACCCAGCTAGTATACACGAGTTTTAACTAATTTTCAATATTTAGCTTCTAAAAACGCTAAAGAGATTGCTTTAAAACAATAAGTGAGAAAATAGTTCTCATAAACAGCTGTATATTTTTTATCAACTATGTAAAAGAGTTACAAAATCAATATTGTTTCCCATAAAAAAAAAAATTATTGATCACGTATTCTCCCTGGACTCTTTTTTTACAGAGAGCATTAATAACAGCAAACACTAAGGTTAATAACTTCCCTATTAAATTAAGAGAAATACGTTAAAAATCCTGCCATAATACAACAGAAATTTAATGAAATAATAAAAAAAAATTTGAATTCTCTTTATGAATTATTGTAGTGTTTTTGTTGAGTTAAATAAATGTTAAAATTAGGAAGTAAACTACTTTTTGGTAAGCAGAAATAGTGAGAGAGAGAGAGGTGTGACATCTGATATAAAACAATTACTCTGCCATGTGAGTCCTGGTCCTGGTCCCTGCCTCTAAACATGGCAACGTGTTACTTGTAGTCCTCCTCTGTGTGCTGAATTAAATGATTATTAAAGAAGTTGATATTGATAAAATTAATATTATACTTTGATACAATTGTACCTATACGTGTTTTGGTGCTAATAAGCAAAATTGTACCTACTGAGATAAAGATAAACTTACCGAAGCACTTAACAATGATGAAAAAATCTAAGTTTTGAAGATAACAGTAAAGAAACTTAGTGATGAAAAAATTCACGTAGAAAGCCTATTGTTCTTTAAACCAAAACTCCTCAATAAAAAGAAGCTATATATGTACTAGTATTGAGGTATTAATTATTAATGTTAAATTAAGTGGAGTTTTACTTCAGCAGGCAACACGTTTTGTACGATCACTTTACATACATGGTTGTTCCTTCTTAAATGAGGAATACGCTTACTATCAAACAAAAGTATCCTAATACCTGTTGGATCAGTTAGATTAGGTTGATTGTAACAATGTGAAAAGAAGATATAGAAAGCACTGTGAGGGCTCTCTAGAGAGCACGTGCATGTAATTTCTGCTCGAATAAAGTTACTTTCCCCATTATAATTATTTATTTACTTGATTTTAAGTTACGTTAATCTGATGTATAGCCTCTTATTTAAAGTATAACTTTAGTTAAACTATTGTCCTAACATATGTTGTACACAGTCCAATGAAAGAAACAAATTTTATTTTTATTTAGTAATTAATTAGTAAGTGAATTTACAAACTTTATTTTAGTTGCATTCACACATGGTTTTATATTAATTGAGTGTGTAATTTTAATAAGACATTATTAGATATTTATTTTGCATCTTATGGTTTAATCATCCTCAGTCTTCTGTAATTAAATGTAGTAATTTGGAATATTTAGGAATTTATGTGGATCGTGACAATTCTTGTAATTTAATTATAAAAGTTAACTAAATTGTCATGATAAATATTCAGAAAATACCAATATTCTCAGTAATGTATTTAAAAAAAAGATCCACTGTAATTAAAAGTTATGCCGTCAAAACTATACGAAACTACATAACATATCATAATTTTTAAAACATGTTCACCAAGGTCCTCCACAGCGATTCATTATATTTTAACATGAAATAAAACTAAGTTCATAGTGAAATTGAGTATAATATTAAGGTGACAGTGTAATCTAACAAGGTGTTCCTGTACCTGTATAACTTCAATTAGCTACAAACGTTTTCTTTTGTAAGGAGGAAGATTGCTCTGGTGGCAAACTCGGTAACTAAAACAATAAAGTAAAACTTTGAGACCATATTTCTTTTCAAACCTGTAATAGTAATTTTTCAGAAATTATTGAATTCAAACAATTAAACATCATAAATTACGAATTGTAATCTTAATTTATTAGAATTCACTAATTTAAACTTATTGCTAATATTTACCGTACTATAAAATGCCAAAGAAAATATCTTTAAGACATCTATGAGACAATAATTTTCTTTCTAATCTTAATACATGTTATGAAATGTTTATGAACAGTTCAATAAATATACAGGTACACTTAAAAGACATTGTTAACACGATTCTTTTTGTACACTTATGGTAGAAAAGGATTAATTGTTATTCAGCCAAAATTAAAGTTATTTCTATTAAAAAAAAACATCGAACTTTGTTTGTCGATTAAGATTCTTTTTATGAAACAAGACATAAAACTAATTCAAAAATCTCTAATAGACTCAATTTTATTTAACTTTAAATGCGTTCTCATTACATAGGAACTATTCTACTGATCTTCCTTTTTTGGGCCAGGAAAAGTTTTAGCAGACCAAAAATACCTCTAATTATTAAAAGGAACTCATCTATAAGTCCTGGTCCTGGGACAGGTTATCGTAAATCCTGTTGGAGATTCTCGGGACATGCGTGTTGAATGTAAAATTTAAATATGGAATGATCGTGGTACATGTCAAACTTTTAGCCTTCAAATTTTTGTCTTTCGTGAAGCTTCACCGGTAAACGTTATAGTTAGGTTCGTAAACAAAACTTTGGAGTTTATTGAAAACCATTGTAACATTTTTAATTTCCTTTGTTATTTCCATGGATAATAATAATATTGTTAATGCATACACTTTTGCGTATGTTTCACCAGTTTGCTGTCTATTTTGATTTTTAGCTTCACTTGTTTACGTTACGACTATCACTAACATTAAACCAAGACTTGTGATTTGATAACCTATTCATACATGCTAGAGGCAAATATTTAACGTTCATGTACTTCGATTTTGGTGTATGGGATAAAGTATTATTGTTTAAAGACAATACCCGGGGAAATTTATTCGATACGTCATGTAATCGCTAACTTGAGTGTATCTTGCTAAAAAAAAAAACTTTCAAAGATTTTTTGTTTTTTTACTTTGAATTTTCTAATTCAAGTACCCTACATCAAGTTGCATTTTCCACTGAAATTTCAGTTCTTTAAGGAATACAAGTTTACTGTATTGATAAGCTAATAAGCAAAGATCAATTTGGTTATTGGCGTGAGCATGCCAGTTAAATTTAATTTTATTTCAATTTTCAAATAGTTTTAAACTGTACATAATTATAACATCCTGTAGAATACTAAAATATCTAACTATTTTCATAATCAACTAGCAATAATCAAAACCATTGTAGGACTGTCACTCTAGCTTAACCTTCCCTACATAACTGTGCAACATTTATTATCCTCGTGTACTTAAAGTAGTTATCACTTTTATTATTATTAAGCAAGTCATGGGAGTTAAATGTTTTATTCTTTTAAATAAAAATAAATGAATTGACTTCTATTCAAATATAGATGCGGTTATTCCTTTTGTTAACTATAACTATAATATCAGAGAAGTTTTAAAACAATCAAGTGTTCTTATACGTGATTTTGTGTTTCAAAATGTCTCCATATCCTCACAAACGTAAAGGCTTTCACTATTACAATGTATTCTCTTTTTTAAGTATCTACTTTATCTAATGAAAACCTCAGATGTTTTAAATTTACAGTATTCAGCCATTCTTAACTTTCAGATATATGACTGATTTAAATATAATTCAAAATGTAATGTTATTTCCACATTAAGATAGTCCTAGTACTTTAAAAAAATACACATAACACGAATAATTTTACAAACTATATATTCTACAAGGTCAAAACATGGTAGAACGTTTTTAGTTTTAAGAATACCATTACAAGTATACAATTTATGAAATGTTTCTAAATTTGTATTATCATTGTGTGTTTTGTATAAATAATGTAGATATGTATCTTAGTACTCAACCGCTTTGTATACATCATTCGTAGAGAACATGGGAAGTTTAAATGAAAAGTATAGTTCTTCTAGTATTTAAACAAAAAATCAACCTGATGCATGTTTTGTGTTTACGAAAAAGTTTCTAAATCATGAGGCATACGTATACCAAATTTCAATTTTCTGGAAGTCGGGAATTTGGGGAAATTAGTGATGAGTGTGGGAGTAAATGATGCCTTTTTATACAGCAATAAATATATATATATATATTATAATTGAAAGTTACTTTTTCATGCTTGAATATTATTTACGTTCAACCGATTTCAATTTCCGGCGCATTTGGCGATGTATATGTGTCTAATTATGTAATACACACTGTAAAATTTTCTCATGGTTTTTCATATATCACATAACATAATTAATAAAAGCAACTGCTAATTACTTAATTTCTCTCTCTCTGTATATATGTCACAGTAAATTCAAAATCAGATTCAGGTTGGAAGTGTTGCAATTTGTACTTTAAGGCGGCAATAATAAAAAGTTAAAATAGAAATCGTACTTCACCGTTTTTAGTATCTTGTTTTTTTGTTTGTTTTTTTTTTTTTTTGTTTTTTTTGACGAAGTGATTCCTTTTTAAGCCTTATTCTGCCCGTCCTCATGGTCCACTGGCCTGTGCGAGGATCTTATCTAACAGCATAATGGGGAGAGTCGATACAGTACAGGGTCGATGGTACTGATAAAAATTGCCAGCTAGTCTCAGGCAGGATTCGATCAAACCTGCGCTATTTCTGTAACTCCAGGCTTATAGTCCAAAGTCTATTTGTAAGTTTAAATGAACGATTATACTACTTATAAAAAAATCAGTTTTAAAATTTATGCTACATTTCCACCTCATAATAAATAAGTGTACGATTAAATTTACAAAAACTATCAGAAGAAATATTTTATTTCAAGTATCTTTTATTTAGATTGCGTTGATAGCGTTACATTTCACAGTGAAAATAGTGGTGAGTTTTTGTTATTATTGCAATAAAAAAAAATTATTTATAATAATGAACATTACTTTCAAGGGAAAAATATCAGATAATCTTAGTAATGTATCTAAACAAAGATCCACAGTAATCACTAAAACAAAAAACTAAACGATGCTACTTGACTTTATTTAAATATGCTCTCCAATATTCTCCACATCGGTTCTTTATATTTTACCATGAAACAGTTATTAAAAAGAATATATTAATTATGATACACATATAATCTTTAAATATAAAAATGTAACCTAATAAGTTTTTTATACGACTGTATTACTGTATTTCGTTTCTCTTTCGATATGGATGAGTGCTCTAGTTTTAATCCTAGCAAACTAATTAAATAAATTAAAAGATTACAGATTATATGTTTCTATAAATTCGCACAATAGCGTTTTCATAGTTATTGAGTTTAAACAACTAAATGCAATTAATTTAAGAACTTTAATCCTAAGTCAACAAGAATTCACTAGTTTCAATTCTGTTTTACATATTTACTCTACTGTAAAATTCCAGAAAGATGTTTGTTATAAACCTGTAAGAAAATAATTGTAAAAAAATAATAAATAATGTACTTAATCTTTACACTTTTTATAAAATGTTTTAAAAAGACATCTTAAATCATTTTGAATCGTTTTATAAAAGACTATGGTACCCGATTTCCTTCTCTGCACTTAGAGTACTAAAAGGATTTCTGATTTTTTTTTTCTCTTAGGCCAAGAAGCATAATATCATTAATTGTATATTATCATAACCTTCACGAAATAAATAAATGCATTGTGGAAAACCCTAAAATATTAAAATTCTGTTAATTTTAAACGTGTTATACTTACAATAGAACTGTTTTACTGTTGTTTACTGTGAATTAATAATATCTGAACAAGCGTGTAAAACTGCTTTAGATAAGATGAATAGTTAGAGCCAAAACTATAATTTATAAATAAGTAAAGTAAATTATCCATAAGTCCTTGTCTTGAGCCTGGTATTCGGCGTCGTACTCCTGGTGAAGATTTCCTGAAGTCCTACGTGTTGAACGACTTTGAACGTTAAATTAAACTATAACAAATCATGTACTTGCCTTTATCAAGCTTTGTCGTTGCACCTGTCCCTGGACTTGCTTTTCCAACCCAACGTAGTATGAGGTAAAAGAATTACGTAAACAACACTTTTGAAATTATCGAACACTTTAAAAATTATTGTATTTTGCTGTTTCCATGGATATTAAAAACAATATTAATATATAATCTGGTGTCTATGTTTCACCTGTTTCTTACTTTCTGGATACCTTCACTCGCGTTACAACTACTACTATGATTACAAACCGATTCTTGTTATCAGATTACCGTTACACATTATGTACTAGAGATGCAAACATCTGCCATTGCGTGCCTTACAGTATCGTGATAAATTATTCATAATTTAGATCCAAAAATCCCGGCTCACTATTCGATATGATGTATCTAATTCCAGTAGCCTACATTTCAGTGCATTTTAAAATTAAATTTTAAGCTATTTTATGGCACACAAGTTACTAAATTGAAAAGTTAATATCTAAAACAATCAATTATTTGAAAATGGAGGTTAGTGGTTAAGGATTCAAAATCATTTCATTTAATTTTCTAACAGTTTGTTTGTAATTAATTTATTAACTCATGTACAACACTGATAAAATGTAGTCTGTAACTATTATCATAACAAGTCTGAAATGTTCTAACCACTGCAGAAACATTTGGGAGTGCCGATGGCCGAGTGGTCTAAGGACGTTGGACTTTGGGTCTGAGTTAGAGATGCGCAGGTTCGAATCCTGTCTGTGACCCAAGCACTTTTTATCAGTACCATCGACCTTGTAATTTATCGACCTGAAGATGAATTACTAGAATTTTTAAAATATACATGGCACGAATATAAAAAAGATCAAAAAGTGTTAAAAGGGTTTAATATTGTTAATATATTTATCAAACACATATCAAGGCTACATCTCTAATAATAATAATAGTTTATAAATACTTTCATAGTTATTAACTTTTCGTTACTTTTAAATCGTTGTTTAAAATTCTAATCGTAACATATAACTATATGTAACTATCATGATATAAACACGAAATCACTGTTATAACTAATAATATTTAGGTAAAGCTTTTTCACTCCTGTTTTGAGGTAATATTTTAAAAACTGTTTTACACCGTTATAATAATGTGTTATAATTTATTTTATAGCAAAATTTTCATGCAATTGTTACTTTTTCAGAGAAATGTGGTAAGGGAGATATATTTCAAAAATATGAAATAATTCTAAATGAATGACAGGTGCACCTTACTTGCTGATTCTTTCGTTTTACAATTTGACACGAAAGTTTTAACTAATGTTGGTTTCAGTAAGATTATTGGTGTAATAGTCTTGAATATACACACTAATTTTGCCACAGAATATACTGACAAAAGAGAATATGACTGCTGTAAGAAAAGAATTTTATTTTCGAAAAGTTCCCTATACTGAACTTTAATAAATTTACATTACAATAAATTCACTGATGTTATTCCCCAATAAAAATTGATTATAGAATGCTTAACAATATGCCGTACACTCCATATTATTTTATGTTTTATTATATAAATATTTATATACGCACTCGACACTATCATAAATATAGGACACTATAGGATTTGTGTTATAGATGCAGTCCCTGTTTATTATTTTCTTCATTCTGGATTTTAAAACAAAGAACGTAACGTAAACATGCCAACTCAGAGTGAGGAACCCCACTGAGTCTATTATCTTCCTAATGTGTCTCCATTTCACTCTCTCTGTCTGAAAACAGTACTTCTGATCACAAACATTTTCTTCTAAATTTTTACACATTTTTAAGTGAGTTCATTGTCAAAACGAACTGTTTATCTTAATTAAATTTAAAGTTATAAACGTTTTGTAACATCTGGTAGGCTAACTGTACGAAAATATTATTATAACATTAAATGTATTTTTGTTATGTAAATGTAAAAAAACCTAAAATTACTGCCAATGTGTATACGTATTTTCTAATATATATTTTTTTAAATTTATTTTAACGATATTTAAAGCTACAAATGTTTTACGAAACTTGATTTTCCTAATTTTACTCCTATTTTATGTCATACTTATTTATATATTACATATTCTGATAAATATTGTTGGCATATGTATAACAGTGACTGTGGTGCGGTAATGGTTTTTGAAGTAGAGAAGACAAAATTAAAGAGACGCTGCCTTTGCATTTAAGTATTATACCTTTTATATGGCTATTTAATGTGTATTTGCTAACAAAAAATGTTGTCTTCATATAATGATAATGTAGGATTACGCAGATTATAGCGTAATAGAACAACAATTAAAACTAGCGCAGTGGAAGATTTTAAATGAACATCACAGGAATTTAAAACCGGACACTCGATAAAAATTTACTCTTTCTCGACTCAACTGCTTTGTAAGAGAGCAGTTTCAGTTCAAAATGTTTTCTAAAACGTTATCCTCTATCTTTCTTTATCAGCCTTATAAACTGATGTCTTCAAAATAAAGTTTACAAAATATAACCAGTAAAATTTAGTTCCTAAAATTTAATTTAGCTTTGGGTTTTATATTGTAATTGCCTGGACTAAAAATACTAGGTGTGATGATAATAATCATGTTAGATTTTCCGAGTACGTGCTTACAACAATATCTTGTTTACTCTGGCTAAGAAATAAGAAGACTACAATCATTCGAGGGCTGGAAAAATGTCATTTCTGTCGTCTAAGTTTTCAAACAATATATTGAGAACGACGAAACCCATGACGTGACATTTTCATGAAACTAATTTCTATAAAGGCAATATCAAGTTCGATTTGAGTTCGATTATAGAGCTGTTACTCCATGAGAGTTTGTCGACCAGATCGGCTAAAATTGTAAAATTGGTGTAACTATGATGAAAACAAGAGAATTGTTAAATAGATAAATATTCAAACAAATTAGTACAACCATAATGATTTCTGAATATTTGCAAAGATAATTTTAAGAAACAACATATGGATATTTTAAGATTACAAACTTCTATACATGTGAATAAACATCTAAGATATTTTAATAGCCTTTATGTTAATTTTAAAATTATCATACTAAAACAAACAATGTTATTTAATATCTCAAACGTGTCAAAAATCTAGGAATATATTATCAGCGAGAAGATTTAACGGACAGAACTTACATGTATATGTCGTATCTTGATATTTACATGACATTTCATAGTATTATATAATCAAGTGTTGCAAAAACTCATCTATTTATGCGTATGACAGAATGACATATCTTGTAATATGTAAATTCTTATAAACTCAGTTTTATAGATATGTAATGCTGTTATTATATCAGAGTATATTGAATTAATTTTTGTAGCCAAGTATAAGCGCAATAAAGTCAGAGTCCATTGGCAATTTATAGTATACCTTATGCGTCCTTATATGGTATCCGATGAAGTCGCTTACGCGAGGAACTTCGTAAACGGCAAACTTATTCAGTAAACCAGATTGACACTGGTAATAGGCTAAGAAATCTGCCCGAACAATCGAGATTGACTCTAGCAGTAAGCTAGGAAGCCTGCCTGAACAAAACTCTCCCCGTCGAGATTGACTATGACAGTATACTTGGGGGCCTGCCAATACAAAACCCCCGTATATTTAACTAAGTTTTCTCTACATATGTTTAAATATATGGTCTGTGTTTGCCGGCCTCCCCGTGACGAGACTTTGTACAAGATGCTTGCGTTTAAAATCATTAATAAACTAACGGGCAATAACAGTTTTATCAAAAATAAGTTATTAGCAACCTCGGTTTACTTTACACTTCCTGGCAAACCTAACCTCGGACTTAAGTTACCACCACATCCTCCTTGTCTACTAGATTTGCAAACAAATCATTTAATCTTTCTACGAAATACATTTATTATTTTTAATCAGCACATATCATTGGGCTGAGCGTTGAGAACAATTACGATCCTCACGATACTCGAGACCGGATACAGCAGTGAACATGGCATTTGGAAACCTTATTTCCGAAATAACCAATCACTAAATCCTTCTATCCCCGAATTTGGAAGCGAGCAACCATAAGTTGCAGCGAGTTCTAATTTTATAAAATTAAACGTACACAAACTGGTGTTGAGGTTTTTTTAGTAGAAGTTACCCTTAAATTGTGAAATACTTTTTAATTACACATTATCAGGAATATACGATTATCCCATTTAAACTTTGCACAATAATATACGTTAACAGAACTAATAAAATTTACTTTGTATTATTTACGTAATAATGAAATAAATAGGGAAAAATTTAAAAAAAAAATGTTTATTTTAACACGGTTACGCTTTTAATACTAAAAACAATTACCACCTCTCTTATATTGAATTAAAATGTCTTAACTTAATATATGAATCTCCCAATTGTCTTTAACATATTGCTATTTTTCCATGACGTCATTAATAGCGATTGGTTTCTGGTATTTTGTTTTGCCCAAAGAGGCTCTTAATGTTTCATCTAAAAATTAAGCGTCAACCTCTCTATGAGGGACTTAGTAATACATGCTGTATGTTTAGTAATTTAGCAGCATTGTACATAGTAATGTGACATTACGTGATTCTTGGACATATTTATTAATTTATAGAGTTGTTCAGTTCTAATTATCAACTGTTTTATTCTTTACTAATATGAACAAAGGTCCTATCAGTTAAGTTAAATTTCTGTTAAAAGAGAATTTTTTAAAGATAAAGAATTGTATTAAAACTGTACTTTAGTTACCGAAACTAAATGTTTAATAACTACAAGATGCATAAAGTACAAATACAAAGTGTTACAAAATGAATAAAACAATTGTTTTTACAACGACAGAAACAAAAAGGCGAAAGTAAATGTAAAACTGAATTGTGTGTGTAGGTTAACTTCAGAGCACTGGTGATGGTTTCCGTAACTAATTGGTTAAATCAACAATTACAGACCAAATTTCTCCTAAAACCTGTTTAATATAGTTATTATTTTATTGAGTGTAAACAATTATATGTTATTAAGATGTGTGTTTTATTCCTAAGTCAGCTAGGATTCGTTTATTCCAATCTATTTTCAATATTGCACTGCCATTAAATGCCTAAGTGATATCTCTCAGACATATTTAAGTAAGGAATTCTCCAAGTAATTTTTACATTATTTATCAGATTTGTATAAACGGCGCAGATGGACAACATATTGTTACTTCAGCTGACAACCGTTACTGTGTAGTGGAAAATCTGTTTACATATTAACAATGGATCAGCTAAATAGTAATAGATTTAATATTTTTAAAGCTTTGATTGATAATAGTGATGAAATATATGAATACAAGAACTAATCACCCTCAAAATGTTCAGAGAGTTTAGACTCAGAAGATCAGAGAAGATTAAAAATCAAGAAAAACAAGAGCCCACATAAAGTTTACATGAATAAAGGACTACTGACCGGTCAAGCATCCACCTCGACGTTTAGAGTTAATTATTCTGAAAAAGAGGCCCGGATTGCGGCTCCTGCTACCCCAGCGACCTCCCACGGCCTGATGGAGACCGCCGATGGCCCATTGAAGACCATCCACGGCCTAGCGACTACATTTGGACCCAGCAACGCCGTGCCACCCGGGACAGGAGAACAGGGCCGGGGTGAAGTTGGGATTACCCCCGAGAGCTGCCAGGGTGCGGCGATCAAGTGCCAGAGGAACCCACGCCGGGTCGTAATCCCAAAAATGCCTTTCCAAAGGCCACCTGACATCACCGGGGACTTCTGCTCCAGTTGCCCAGCTAATGGATCCAGCTACTTCTGAGGCCAACTCTGGAACTTCAGGACGTCCCGCCGCGGGTCTGCGGAAACGAAAAGCGGCTCCAGCACCGACTCTTCCGCCGAAAAGCCGACGGACGGACACCAACGCAGGCGAAAACATGGACGCATTCCTCCCATCATCCAGGACGTCCCCTAAGGATGGGCCAGCCATGCTCTTACCATCAAACAGTTGGTTGGGGACGTCCCTGGAGGCAATCTGCACCACTCGGATGCTACGGCTGAAGACGAGCACCGTGGCCCACTTTCGGCAACTACAAAGGTACTTACAGGAACAGGGGCTGAAGTTCCACACTTTCGCCATCACCACTGAGCGCCTCCTCAAGGTGGTGATCAAAGGTCTCCCAGCCACCCTATCGCCGGAAGAGGTCCTCGAGGCTTCCAAGAAGATGGCTATGGCATCGTGGAGGCCAAGCTCCTGAGGACAAGACGTGGACAACCGACAAGCCTGTAGCTCATCACCCTCCGTGGAGGCGATGGGCTCCGGCTTCTTACTGATGTCTAAACCGCCCGGACTCTGTTCTTCTGCAGGCTGGAGGTCAGGAAGTACACCAGGCCTAGTGGAACAGTCCAGTGCCACCGATGCCAGGGGTTTGGGCATGGATCCAGCCACTGCCACCGTGAGCTCCGCTGCGTACGATGCGGTGATAATCATCCGTTCAGCCTCTGCCCGAAGGACGCTTCAACCCCGGCCAGATGCTGCAATTGTGGAGAGGCCCACTCTGACAACTACCGTGAGTGTGTCACCGTCAAAAACTAGAAGCAGCTCTCGTATGCTGCCGTTGCCAGGAGGATTCAGAGGCCTGTACCTTCCAGGATTGAGCCTCCTAAGCCTCGAGAAGCTCCTGCTCCTGCCGCTGCCCCTCCTAACACCGTAGACGACACCGCGGAGCCCTCCACTAAAAACTAGGAGGAAGACGACTTCAAAAATGTAAGGCGTCGCCGTCATCGCCTAGCTCGGAAGCTGGAAAATCGGAGGGTTCGTTCTCGTTCAACTCCGAAGACCTCAACCTCCGAGACACGTCAACCCCCTGCCTCTCATCAACTAGAGAACCCAACAATCGAGGAAAATCCTGCCCCTGCCAGACCAACACAACCCATGCCCACACCAAGATCTCGTGCTGAGCCACCTAAGTCTGCTTCCAGCCCTGAACTACAAGCCCAGCTGCCCACACAAAATATTACACCGACTTCTCACCCAGCATCCCTCCTGCCTCAGGATCTCAAGGTAAGACTAAATCAGATACTTTCTCAGCTGACCAACATAGTGGCGTTGATGTCTCGCCTCATGGACATGTTGACCGCCACCGTCCATGGGTAAGCTGAGAGTTGTCATCTGGAACGGCCGACGGGCTGGCAAACAAGCGGCTGGAACTCGGTCAGCTACTAACTGAAATGGATGTGGACGTCGCTCTTCTACAGGAGACTCACTTCAGGGCGACATATCGCTTCCATATACCCAATGACCAGATATACCGCACCGATAGGCAGCTGCAGAACAAACGACCCGGTAGAGGCTCGGCGATCATGGTGCATCGGCGAGTGACCCATCGTCTCCTGGCAACAGTCCCTGCCCCGGGAGCTGAGATCACCCGGATTGCCATCCACTACAGCGGAGCCGAACTGCAGATTGCCTCCGTCTACAATCCACCTAGAAACACTCTGCAAACTCGCTGCCTTGATGCCCCTGCTGCGTCCTGTTCCCCTGCACTTGTTGCTGGGGACCACAATGCAAAGCATCTAGACTGGGGATGCCGAAAAAACAACTCCAACGGCAGAAGTCTCAACCGTCTCCTGGACAACCGACTCTACATCCAACTACTGACACCTGAGGAGCCCACGCACTAAAATTACAATGGTCGGCACTTCCTGGACATACTGGACATCAGTCTAGCTGGCTGGCTGGACGGACACATCGAGGTGTTTGCAGTGTCTGATCTCTCGTCAGACCACGTGCCAGTTGTCTTCGAACTTTTCGGACCGATCTCCCTCCTGCCTGTGATCTCCAAGATTCTGGAGAATATCGTCTTTGCGAGATTCCATGAGGAGTTCTTCACGTCTATCAGGACAGAACAATTCGAGCTACGCAGAGTCCTGAACAACATCAGCGGAGCTGTAGAAGGAAGCACCACTCCACTTCGGTCCTGATAGACGTGAGCAAAGCCTTCGACTAGGTGTGGCATTAGGGACTGTTCTTCAAGTTGTCTTCGTCTCCATCGCCTGGCAGGATTTTCCGGCTGCTCCGCAGCTATCTCCATCTCCGGACCTTCTCCGTCAGCGTTGCCCGATCCACCTCCACGACCCGCCCAGTGACATATGATGTGCCACAGGGATCAGTCCTCGGCCCGATCCTGTACCTGTGGTACACAAACGACTTTCCGATCGTTCCGAGAGTGCAGCTTTCCATGTACGCGGACGATGCGCTCCTCACGGCCACTTCTGCCAACCTGAGGATGGCTGGGTTCTACATCCAGCGGCAGCTGCACCTACTGGAGCCCTGGTTGACCAAGTGGAGGATCTAGGTCAACGTTGACCAATTTGAAGCCATAAACGTTAAAAGGACAAGGAGTCAAGCGGACGGCCGTCACCTGTCACTCAACGGCGACGACATACCATGGAAGACTTCAGTCACGTATCTGGGGTACTCCTGGACTCCAAGCTAACCTTTACACCCCACGTCAAGAGAATCTGTGACCAAGCGAGGAAGGGCTTCGTCATCATCGGCCCCCTGCTGAACTCTACCGACCAGGACGAAAGCCCTGCTCTACACGACCAGTGCTCACATCTGCGGCCCCAGCATGGTACCACCTCACCTGCAAGACCGCAAGGAGGCAGTTGCTCGCTGTCCAGAGCGTGTGTCTCCGGTGGGCCATTGGGTCGCCCTGGTTCGTGAGGAATACCTTAGTTAGGGCTTCGTTTAACGTCCCTACCATCAGGAGCTTCGTAGGAGGCTTGACATTGAGCCTTGAGGAAGCTGCAGAGTCCTCACCGTGGGATCACATCCGTCAGCTTCGCGCCCAGGATGTCCCCCAACTGCGTCTTCCCATGGATGACTGATGACATCGGGACTACAACTTCGACTGCACCAAGACACTTTACCCCACTGACAGGTAGCGAAAGCTACTAGGGCTTTGACCTTCGAGACACGAGGCAAAAGCCTAACCGGCAGACGCCTTGAAAGATGTGGGGGATCCACCCCCCCACAGTCACAGCGACTTGACTTGACTTGATAGCAGACATGATGTGTTCTAAATTATTGTAAACTGATTCTTTTTGTACACTTAGAGTACTGAAGGGATTTAAAAACATAAATCTAAATTTTATAGTTTACAAAATATACAAAAATTATTTCTTGAAGTAATCTTTACACTTTCTATCAGATGTGTAAAAAACGGATATTATATAGGTTGGACGATGTGTGGGAAATGATTATAAACTGATTCTTCTTGTACACTTAGAGAACCGAAAGGATTTAAAATAAAAAAATCTCACGTTCTTTTTTAATTTAAAATATATAAAAAACAATATTCTTCAAGTAATCTTTATACTTTTTATCATATATAATATGTATGAACAGTTAGTATATATCAGAGACGATGTGTTCAAAATTATTGTAATTGATTCTTTCTGTACACCTAGAGTACTAAAAGGATTTAACAATATAAATCTCGTATTTTTAGCTCATAAAATATACGAAAATAATTCTTCAAGTAATCTTTACTCTTTTTCTCAGGTATGTTTGAACGGATAGTATATAGCTTGGACAATATATTTTAAGATATTTTAAACTGCTTTTTCTGATCACTTAGAGTACTGTAAGGATTAAAAATAATAATTCTGAAGTTATTTTTTAGCTCAAAAAATATACGAGAATAATTCTTCAAGTAATCTTTACAACTTTTTATCAGTTAAGTATGACAGATAGTATGTAGCTTGATGTGTTGGAAATGATTGTAAACTGATTCTTTCTGTACACTTAGTACTGAAAGGATTTAAACACAATAAACCACAAGTTTTTTTTAGCTTACAAAATATCTTAAAGTTATTTGTTGATCAAGATAATCTTCCTCATCGTAAAAACCCTGTTAATTGTAAACGCGTTATAACTAAATAGAAACTGTTGGTGCAGGTATTATAGTACTGAACCGAAAAGAATATTTTAAAATTATTTAATTTATGACAGCCATCATGGAGTCCAATAATAAAGTGAGTGATTAAAACCTCGACAGGTGAAAGTTCTGGAGTTTGATTCAGTAACTAATTCATAAATTTTAAGGATTAATAATATTTCTTCTTTGAAAAACAGCCCTATGCTTTTATTTTATATTTTATTTAAACCGTTTACAATGATTTAGTCAAGCATTAATATTATTATTCAGCAGACTTACACTAATGTAATATTTAGTCAATAAAAATACGTTAGAATGAATGCTGTTTGGCATAAGTTAAAAGATGATTATCTCAAACAAATTTCGATTTTATTATCAATTACGTTAAACAGGTCAAATTCCACTGTTTTGTAATCCATAAACATATCAAAGTACAACACGATTCTCCTTGTATTCTTTGGGTACAGAGCGGATTATAAACAGCTTAAAACACAAGTTTTGCAGTTTTGGAAGGAAGTTCTGACAACCTTAATAAACCTAGACACAAAACCCAACCAAATAACAACACTTATTTGAATGTTATTTACTTAGTACTAGTGTTGTCACAACATTTAACTCTTCCGGTGTTCTGTCACTAAAACTAGGATGTTTAACCTGCTTTGTTAGTGAGAGATCGAGAAACAGATTCTGTGATTTCTAAAGAAATAATATAAGTAACTCATCTTTAAGTTCTGGTCCTATTCATGGCCATAGTAGGCTATATCCTAGAGGAGTTTCCTGGATGTGCTCAAATTAAAATTATTTTGATCATAAACTTAGCTATAATAAAATTACTGAACAAATTGTTGTATTTAGTTGTTTCTATGGATATACATAGTTTGTATATTTTGTTCTTTTGGGTATGTTTCAGCTGTTTCCTTATTTAATTTTAACCTTAACCTGTGCACGTATTTTCTTTTGTCACGAATATTACTGAAATGTGACAAAATTCCCGTTATGTGATTATATAGTTGTACGTTTTATAGTTACAAATATATCAGTAAATATACTTATAACATACTTGTTTTAAAATGCAACCCAAAGACACGTGTGCCATGACATTTTATAATACAGCCACATCTACAAAACCTACATAAGTTCTACAACATATTTGATTCTATTAGTTTGCAAGAGTTGCACTTTTAAATGTTAATCAAGAATTATTGTAAAGGTATTTCATGAATTTATAACTAATAATGTTATATAAATACTTCCAACCAGATTATTCCACCTTTTATGCAGAGGTATTATATTACATTTCTGAAGCATATGAAAAAGCCTACATCGTGCAGGTTTAGTTTTAAAGTGCAAACAATTTAATGTTTATATCTGATCGATGAAACATATATTAAGTCTTTACGTCTATATGGATTTTATGGCGTTATTATTTCTGTTTTTAATCTATACGCTACCTCACGTGATACTGAGTGTTTATAGTTTCCCCTTTTATATAAGTAACAAATGTGTGTAAATGCAAGGCGCATTTTTTTATTTTCTTGTAGCGATTGTTGTCAACAAATCTTTAACAACTATGGGTTAGCTGAGTTGTAATTTTACGTTCTAGTATAACGATGCGTGTATGGAACTTCTACTAACCTACGATTTCTGGGTTAGAAACACTTCTGTCTCAAATTGTTTATATTTTAATGTCAAATGTTAATTTGCACAAATTTCTCGTTTAAGAATACATGCAGATTAAATAAGTAGGCCTGAGAAGCCTATTTCAGTAAAATATGTCTGTTTCCAACGTTTAAAATTTTTTTTACCTAGTCTACATGAGAGGGACAAAAACGAGTAGTCTAATGTTAAGTAATTGTCAAAATATGGAAGAACAAGGGGTCATATTTCCAAACAATAGCAAGCATACAATTGCGCAAGGAATTTTATTGCGCAACTCTTTTTTTGTGCATGCACAGTTATTGTACTGGAGTGAATATTGCCATGTAGTGAATACTATAATGTATAAAGTTAGTGGTTATATAGACTAAAGTTATCATATTGAGGTAAAAGCAATAAGAAATCCTTCTTTTATGAGTAAGAATAAAATAAATATAAAAACCTTACTAGTATACTGATAGTGAATTTTCGGGTTTCAAAAATTACTACACAATGTTAAAATTCTTTAACCGTTTTAACTCCTAGATGGTGCAGCAAACCATAAATTTTGGTTATTTATATAATATCAAGACATTTTGTGTTCAAACTATTAAGTGTTCTTTACTCCCTGGAGTCCATTATTGATAGATTTGCTTTCTGTATTAGAACCCTGGGTATGATGACAGTTATATCTGTCAGTACTTCTCAAAAGTTATAAACTTAGACAAGAATTGCTTTTTACTGTATAACAGAAAGTGAATATCCTTTCACGAGAACTTATATTTAATATTTATTTTCGCTTGTAATACTTAAATCTTAATCCAAATTCACATATATTATGAATTGGGTAGGACTAATGTAGATCATGAAGTGTTTTTGAAGTAGCTAAATTAAGAAATAAAAAACAAGACATGAATAATCTTTTTAAAATCTACATTAACACATGTAGATAAATTATTTAACAGTATTTTTTTACTTTTTATTCTTCAGATTAAATGTATCAGTTCACGTATTCAGAGAAACTAAACACCAGTTTCTTGGATAAAGAAATCTTAGAAGACACAACTAGTACTAGTACACCTAGAGCAGTACAACATTATTAAAACTGCTCTCACTTTGAGATCGTTTTGAAATAACATTCCCTTTAGTATGAGACAGATGTCGTAACATATATACCAAATACAATTATTTAAGTTTTGTGTGAAAGCAATTCATTTAGTAGCCTTCAGCTTAAAACATAACCGATCTTAATTCTATTACATTAAGCCATAGTTGAATTTTGTATCTAAAGATTCCAGTAAATACCCTTGTTATAATTCCTGGACTAAAAATATATTGAACAACAAAATGTAAAATTCTGCAGCGAATTACAGATTTTATTAACAATCTTTTTTAAATTAATATACTAACGAAGAGAGTTTTGTCATGAATGGTTATACTTTTGTGGTGACTGCCCACCACATATATCAGACCGCCGAATCAACGGTTAGGACCGGTCTTTCTGATAAGCCGCGTGCGGATAGAGGACCGGTGGTCTGATAACGGGGAGTCGAGATTGAGTGACGGAAGAGCGAGGACGTCTGATCGGCGAGTGGCGGTGACGGAGATTCTACTTACCTGTCGCAAGTCTTAATTATTATTTGTTTGTGGTATTGAGTGTTACACTATGGATTGATTTAATAATCAAGGGGGGGTTAGGTGGCCGGAAAATTATGGGGGGGATTGTAAATTCTAAATTGTTAGTATGTTGGGGCGGGTTTGGTCGTGATGGGAGGTCGGCGTGGGGTTGGTGTTGATATGTGTAAATTATCTTGGGTGGTTAATAAATTGTTTTACGATTAAATTTTATTGATTCGTCCTTAAATTATAACCTTAAATACTTATCAAAGCTGGCAGGATGATATTGTGTAATTAGGATTATGGTCGCTCCACGGCCTTCATCGTGCAGGTGACTACAGGCCTAGTCCTGCACGGTGACACGTTGCTTCCAAAAACCCATACAAATCGTTACAATTGGTAGCTGGCGAAAACTATAAATTTTATTGATTCAAATTATTTTACATCTGTTTTCAAAATTCTTGGTTAACTAAATTGTTAATACTTCATTTCCAAATCTTATATAGATTTTTTTAATAGAACCTAAAACAAATCATTCGACATTACATAACTTTTCTAAATTGAATATGTTCTACACTTATTACTAAACAAGATAATATCAATCTGTTTATTTTAATGAATATTTTATTTTCACCGAATTATTATTGTCGCGAAACATTAATTAGTTTGCCTTTTAAATTGCCGTGTGGTTAGTGTTTCACAATTATCTCCTGCCAGCAGTTTAAATTATTGAGCCATACTTACGATTTTTATGTCTTTCATTACTTTGATTATAATACCAAATCAAATCAAATCAAATCAAATTACTCTTTATTTTCAAATATGCAATGATTACAATCACATGATTATTATTATGAAAATACCGTCACATGGGCCGAGGCCTGTGCGTGACGGCGAGCTCTTATTTACAACAATTTTAGTAGAACAGACTTTTTTTAAATCCATACAATAAATAAAATTCAGCTCACACAATCAGTCCCACAAAATAAAATAAATAAAAGTTACGAAAACAAAAATATCTAAGCAAGCGGTTGAACATGTTGTACATGCTGACACGACGGCACAGCAACTGAAAGTAGTTATAGTAAATGTAGTTAATAACGGTAAGTGGGAGTGAGGAGAGACTCAGCGTTATCAGAGCCGATCATCCGCAGCCAGGTAGTAATCAGTCGTTTGAACAGACCAGTTGGTTCGGCCCGCAGGTCCCTTATCACTGGAGGCAGGCGCCTGTACAATGTACTCGCCACGTAGTATGCGTTCGTCAGATTCACAGTCATCTCGATGACAGGAGGCCGCACACCACCCCCCACAGCGGCCCTGGTAGAGTAGCTGTGAGTAGGTCGACCGAGTACCTCCTCCCTGTGCCTATAGGTGTAGACCATCACATTCCTAATATACAACTGACGGATCGTGAGAATATCTGATTCTATGAACAACTGATTTGATGAAAAACGTTTAGGTTTATTTAGAGCTGCCTTGAGTATAGATTTCTGAATAACATTTAATGGATCAATGATAGTTTTGAACGCCCCTCCCCACGCTATTATTCCATACTGTAAAATAGACTGAACATATGCAAAATAGACAGTTTTTAATTCATTATAATTTAAAATTTGCCCTAATTGGTAAAATACGTATATCATTTTTCTAAGTTTAGGTTTTAAATAATTAATGTGAGGTTCCCATCTAAGTTTTTTATCAATAATTATACCTAGGTACTTGTACTGGTCTACCCTCTCGATAGGCTGGCAGTGACAGGCGGTGTTAACTGAATCGCCGCATGAGTGCAGTACTAATTGCAGCTCCGCGGGTGGCTCACTCACATTCCTTAATGCGATTGGTAAAAATTTTGTTTTACTGACGTTCACGGTTAGAATGTTAGAAAGAAACCAATGTTGTATTTGCGTTAGCTCGTTCGAAGCAACCTGGTAAACTTCTTGCCAGGTTCTTCCTTTGAAAACAATTACTGTGTCATCAGCGAACAGTTGTAACATTCCAGTAATATTTAGCTTTACTATGTTGTTTATATAAACGAGAAAGAGTAATGGGCCAAGTGTACTTCCTTGAACAACGCCATAATTTACTTCCAATGGACTACTATTTCGATTATTTATTGTTACAAATTGCTTCCGATCAGTTAAATAACTTTCGAACCATTGTAATGCAATTCCTCTTACACCAACATATTTTAATTTATTAATCAACAAATTTCTGTCAATTGAATCGAAGGCTTTAGCTAAGTCCACGAAAACTAAGAGAATTTTAAAATGTTCATTTAGTAAATGCATTATTTGTTTATTAATCTTGAAAAAGGCGTCTGAAGTATCTGTTCTCTGTCTAAAACCAAATTGTAATTCCGATATTAAGTTGTTGGATTCTAAATAATTTTTGAAATTGTTTTTTTACACATTTCTCAAGCACTTTACCGATTACACTAAGCAAGGAGATAGGTCTATAGTTGTTCGTGTCCGATTTGCTGTTTCCCTTGTGTAACGGAATAACTTTAGCCAGTTTAAATCTTTCGGGGAAAATGCCAGAAGTTAGACTAAGATTAATTAAATGTTTGAGAGGAGGAAGAAAATGTGCAATATTATTTTTTAAGGTATTAGAAAGAAAATCGTCACATCCAGGAGCAGATCCACCGCGCATCTCAGCCACGCACTTCTCCACCTGGCTGTCGGTGACCGGCTCCAACTGAAACACATGCTCAGTTCGATACACTGCGTCATCTACAAGGGGCGGACCGACAGGCCGCGGCAACTTACTCGCCAAACTCTGCCCTACTTGTGAAAAAAAATCATTGAAAGAGTTAGCCACGGCTACGGTTCTCCCACCCCCGGTGTCTGCCACAGTGGCGAAATTTTGAACAGGAAAAGCAGATTTTGCTTGCGATGCACCACTTATCTCCCTAATTATCTTCCAGAACATTTTTGGATTGTTCGATGATTTTAAAACTTGTTCTTTGTAGTAATTATTTTTCGTTAATTTAATTTCCCTTGAAAGATTGTTTCTGAAATAGTTATAATAATTTTTTAATGTAGTATTAAATGGTTGCTTTTTTAATGTCTTACTTAATTTATCTCGCTTTCGAATCGCACTAATTAGGTCTGCTGTAATCCATGGTTTAAGTCTCTGATTGCGGTTACTCTGTCTTTTAAATTTTTGAGAATGCTGTTTTAAATCCTCGAAAACCTCAAAAAATGCGTCACAGCACTTATTAACATCTTGCTGAACAAGAACATGCTCCCACGACTGAGTCTCCAGTAGACGGTGCAGTTCCTGTTGGTCTAGGTATGTACTCTTAGTATCAGTGTGAGTGCCGGCACGGGGGGCCCCACGCTCCACCCCGGCCAACACGGCGTAGTGGTCGGTCAGGTCAGTGGTCAGTACACCCGCAGTCACGACACTATAGTCAGAGTGTTTGATAAATATATGGTCAATGCAAGTACTAGATTGGTCAGTCACTCTAGTCGGTTTGTTAATACATTCTGTAAGGCCAGCTTCGTATAGTATGTTTAAATATAAGTCTTTTCTGTCATTATTATTGTTTAAAATATCAATATTGGTATCTCCTACGAACATATGAGCCATATCGTTAGAAGTAAGCGAGTAGTAGTTATGAAGTTCCTCCAAAAACAAGTCACAGTTCATAGTCGGACTGCGGTACACCCCCAGTACCCTCCATTGTCTACCGTCACAGTCAAAGTCCACCTGCAGTCCAGTCGCCTCTCCCAAAGTAATCTGTTTAGTCACTCCACTCAATTCACTCCTTATATAAACAATCACACCGTCATTCCTATTCCAGTTGTTATCCGTGCTGTGTACGTCATAACCGTCCAGTGCTACCAAGGTCCTATCTCTGTCAACCCAGGCCTCCGTAAGCACAATAATGTCAAATTTAACGTTCAAACTGTAAATTAAAATTATTAAACTGTCAATATTTTTGTGGTAACTTCTAATGTTGAAATGAATTATGCTAAGCCATTCTTTGTATGAATTGTTAAAGTGTTGTGTAACCTGTATGTGTGAGTCGAACTGTTCGCAGTATACTTGTCTGTAGTGATCTAATCTGTCAAGCAGTCGCGCGTCGCTGTCCATCAGCCGCCACACCGTCTGCCGTGTCATGCTTGGATATATTGTTATTTAACATTTGTTATAGATTTAAACTATATCATGTTCAAGCGCGCGCATTTACATATTAATAATACATAGGTATGGTATAAAAATGCCACCATTTTAGAATAAAATAAAGTGAAATGTGCTTAAAACAAACAGTATAGACTACAGCATTATTAAATAGTTTGTAAATAAATAAAATGAGATGTATTGCACATGAGAAAACAAAATTCTGTCAGTTTCTGTAAGTAATATTTACTAACAACAAAATATAATATTTACTACAAAGGAATAAAAACCAAAAACCATTTTGCTTCATATAGTAGTAATAGAAAGTTGATACTTAATTTTTAAGAGTATACAAACAAAATAAATGACAAATCAAACTAATAATTACCTTAAATGTACAAAAGATCAAACATTATTCCTTGAATGATAATATATGACCGTAGGCGCATTGAAATAGAGCATGTATTTGTAATAGTAATGTACAAAAATGTATCTTTAATAGAATAACGTTTGAGAATAACACAATCCTTAAAATGGTAGTAAGTGGAATTAACAAACAAAAACCATTCTACGGAAATATAGCCATAATTACAGTAGTTAAAAATACTTACAATAAGAAATATACGAGTATTAAAATGAAGTAATTCATGTTGGGAGTTAAGATTAAAGTTATAATGATATCCAAACATAGACTGTATATACAAATATTTGGGTTATTTATACATAAGCTACTGGTAAATATATTGCACGCAATTTAATATAAAATATTGAAATAAAATAATTTGTTTAATTTGAAATATAAAATATATACCAATTCAATTACGTTATTAATAGCAAATAACTTTAAAACAATTGTTGTACTTTTAGTTAAAGTGAATTTTTATGATATATAATAAATTTCTAAACCTATATAGAAACAAAATAAATAAAAGATAGGAAAGCAAATTCATTGGATTTATAACGGAATAATTTATAATTTTCGTTTTATGGTTGTCTTAGACCATAAACAAATTTAAAAAAATAGAAGGTTTATACATAAAATAGGACATATATCAATCTTAACGATTTGAATTTTATGAAGTGACCTTGAATGGTTTCAACACTTCACCAGTGTTTCCAGGTCGTCCAGGGAGCGGAGTAGAGTAACTGGGCTGTCGGGCTGAGACGTCTTCTTCACATACACTCGGCAATCCCTGGTCCAGGCAAATGCGAGCCTCTTCTCCTTGACCAGCCGCCTAGCCCTGCCAAGGACGGCCTTGTAGTGAGGTGTGAGATGCTCATTGATGAATACTGGAGTTGAGGACCAAGATTCATACAGTACTGAAGCAGTGAGTCTTCTGCGATGTTCCCTTGCGGCACGGATCCAGGCTGACTTTTCCTCACGCCGAACAAATTTAACTACGATGTTGGGGTGTTCCTGGTTACTTCTCAGTGGAAGCCTATGCACCACGGACACATGTCGGCTGTCGAACTGTATGTTTAACACCTTGGCGAGTCTTTCCAAAACACTATAGATGTCCTCACCACGTGTCAAGGGCACTCCCACTATCTCCACATTGTCTTTACGCGAATATTGTTCAATTTCACGCACTCGCTGATGTAGGTCTGCCATCTCTTCCCGCATTTCATGGTTTTCTTGTTTCAGTGCAGCTAATTCAGACTTCCTGTGCTCATTTTCCGTAACCATGTTGTTCAGGGTGGTTTGAATGACTCCAATGGTATTGTTTACGCCTACCAACTGTTCTTGCACACTATCCACACTAGTCTTGACACCGGTTATCTTCGCCCCTAGTTCCTTTCCCATACTCTGGAACGCTTCCATCAGTGAAGCCAGAGAAAGCTCCGACTCCATCCGACCGTCTTGGCTAACCACCGAATCAGTCTCCGTTGCACATGCATCGCACTTCCATCCTGCACGTTTTCGTGTCGAAAGTTTTTTGAAATTATCTATACACTCCAAGCGTGTACAACTGGGATGAAAAACCCCTTTGCATTCTGCACACACAAGCATATGAGCGCTGTCAACTTGAACAGCACACTTAGTACAGACCGCCATGTTTAGATTACAAAATTATAAGAAATTAAATGAAATTAGTATGCAAATGTTTGAAATAACTAAATATAAATAACAAATTTGAAATGGCTAAACTAATAATATCACGCGGATACACTTATAAGTACAAGCGGCGACACGGCAGAACAGGTTAATTAGCAGAGATAAGAATCGACCGCACTGACCGGCATCCAGATAAGAACTGATTCTACTTGAATTATATCGATTCTACTGATTCTACTGATTCTTATATCGATTCTACACCATCCTATCACGACGATAAGACGTACACTGCGCTGCGATCTTAACCTCACTCCTGCCGACTTGTTCGTGAGATACGGACGTATCGATTTCTTCTTGCTATTGGTAATATATTACTTCAATTACTATACTATACATAATTAACCTTTCATTAATATTCTGTATCGTTTTTATATGTTGTGCCACACGAAATTTACTTATAACGTATTATTCTTGGTATTCTTTTCCTTTACTTACTTTCTTACTTAATCTATGTTCGTGAAATACGGACCTAACCTTTAAATTTGGTATTAGTGGTTCTTTACTTTACTTACTATCTTACTTAATCTATGTTCGTGCAATACGGACCTAACATTTAAATTGTGTATCGGTATTATTGATTCTTTACTTTACTTACTATCTTACTTAATCTATGTTCGTGCAATACGGACCTAACATTTAAATTGTGTATCGGTATTATTGATTCTTTACTTTACTTACTATCTTACTTAATCTATGTTCGTGCAATACGGACCTAACCTTTAAATTTAGGATTAGTGGTTCTTTACTTTACTTACTATCTTACTTAATCTATGTTCGTGCAATACGGACCTAACCTTTAAATTGGTTATTGGTATTATTGGCTCTTTACTTACTATCTAACTTAATCTATGTTCGTGCAATACGGACCTAACCTTTAAATTGGTTATTGGTATTATTGGCTCTTTACTTACTATCTTACTTAATCTATGTTCGTGCGATACGGACCTAACCTTTAAATTGTTTATTGGTATTATTGGTTCTTTACTTAACTTACTATCTTACTTAATCTATGTTCGTGCAATACGGACCTAACCTTTAAATTGTTTATCGGTATTATTGGTTCTTTACTTTACTTACTATCTTACTTAATCTATGATCGTGCGATACGGACCTAACCTTTAAATTGGTTATTGGTATTATTGGTTCTTTACTTAACTTACTATCTTACTTAATCTATGTTCGTGCAATACGGACCTAACCTTTAAAATTGGTTATTGGTTCTTTACTTTACTTACTATCTTACTTAACCTATGTTCGTGCAATACGGACCTAACCTTTAAATTGTGTATTATTGGTTCTTTACTTTACTTACTATCTTACTTAATCTATGTTCGTGCAATACGGACCTAACCTTTAAATTGGTTTATTGGTTCTTTACTTTACTTACGATCTTACTTAACCTATGTTCGTGCAATACGGACCTAACAAATAGACTATTGCTCTGGGTCTACACTTTTCTTACTTAATATTTGTAAATACGATACTGACCAAACATTATATATTGTTCTTAGTGTTGATATTACTTTTGCTCATACTATTTTACATAGCATACAGTGTGGTTGCGATTTGAGGTAGCTTTGATTTAGATAGAGATCTAGGTAGTTACACTTTTGTCTTTTCTTTAATTGATGATAGTAAATATCTTATTTAACGACGTCATTTTATTTCAAATTCTTAATTTTTTCAAGGCCAGTTGGGTAATGATGATTTACTAAATGCTTGAACGTTACCACCACCTTAGGTGATAGCAATATATCTGAACCCAACTGACATACATAATCCATAAGAATAAAATTTAGACCCCTGGATCGAATCCCCGCTTGATTGGGCTCATCTAGGGTATGCAATACGTGTCATTCTTAACAGTAAATGGTTGTGTTGAGAAAAGACACGTCACATTGTACTGTACCAAAATCGATATAATTAGTTTCCAACACAGCCGACACCACGCCGACAATTGAGAATTGGCTTACATTTCAAAATTATTTTGTTTAAATTATTATTAAAAAACCTTTCATATATACGAGTATATAACTAATAAAAATGGGGAATTGGCATTATAACAAAAGTAATTACGTTACAAAATTATGTTGTTTAAATTTGTACTAAGAAACTTTTATTTTGCAAACATATGAAATATTACATATCAACACTTAATTTCGGTTATATTTGGTAATACTTCTAATAGTCAGATATGTAATTAATGTAAAACAATTGTTCAAATGGCATATTTTCAAATTAAATCAAAATTTCAATTCCAACAGCTATGCTTGGATAAGTATATACAGACAATACTGCTAGTCTATAAGAATACAGAGTTGCGATTGTTGTGAAAGTTTGCATAGAGCTATATAAACGAATACAACTGGATTGAGCTAAGTTTATTTCTAGTATCCAAACAAAAACCTATATAAATACAAAAACATGCATAAAATTACATAAAAGGTACAAAAAAATAAGTAAATGTCAGGATACTTTCAAACTAGTAAATGCTCACTTTCGCAAATTTATTTCTTTCCCATATCCACTGCACGGTCTGTTTTATTCAGGCAAGCTTTGTAAAACACTATATTTTATATAATTTAATCTTATTACAACAGTAATCATCATCTTACTATAATAGATATTGGATACTAGATGGCTGGTTTTGTAGTTTTACTGATTAATTAATGATACATTTATTACTGTTTATTTAATTTATGCATTGATGATACGTTTATTACATTGGCAGACAATAAGGTCTCTTTTATTCAAACCATACTAAATTATTTTAGAGTTTCCTTGTTTACAAAATCGATCTTTAATGATTATAACAGTAAATACCATTTTCAATTTACAGGATTAATTTCACAAATAAATTGGAAGGTATGTTTTAACGGCAACATCAAGCCACAATATTGTATTTTCAAACTATTCTGTTGATTGAAAACATTCAAAATTATAGCTCTCATTGAAATATATTTAATCGTATCTATTAGGCCAATAAAACTTTTTAGATGAATATTGATCAAAATTATAACTTTTATTCATTCGATATAGTTTTAAAACCACTAGCAAAATGATTTCATATTATATTTTGGTTCCAGGATAGGGTGTAGTCAGTTAAAGTTGGATAAAGTTATATTATACTGTTAAATACCATATATTTTTGTCTGTTATCCCAAAGTTTCATAAATTTTCTGCAATTCAGTATGTTATTTTCAGAGCTACAACATGCTACAATATTAGTAAGTACAAATTATATATTACGTCTCTCTATAATAGCAATAAATCTTACATTATTTATAAATATCCTCTTCACCAAGATTTGAAAAGGTAAGTTAACTGATAGTGCGGTAGTATAGTTGCTGGAAATAAATCTAATCTTATCGCTTTATTATCAGTACCAGAAGTAGGCCCTATTGTTTGCCTCCTGCTAGGATTTTACAACATGCTTTGAATTTACTTAATTTATTTATTACGCTCATTTCAAACTTTGGTCTTTCATATTATCGTGATAAAATCTCGGACAGGAAACACTTGAGAAAGTGGAAATTGTGTTTGAGAGTTAAATAAAGTATTGAAATCAATTGAATTATTGAATTTAAATTGTAACATGTCAATTAGTACAAACTTAAATAATTATTATTCTTATTTATTGTAATCTGTAGATATTGAAAATTTGGATATTTTTCACTGGGTTAAAAAAGTAATTAACTTATACGATAAGTCGAGTAAAGTTATGATACAACAATTAATGAAAATTAAAAATTAAACATTATAGATTTTCCTGTTTATTTGCGAGTTTGGAATATATCTTATATATATGCATACTGTTGATAATGAATGGTTTGATTTAAACAATGGCTTATTCGCACCCGTTATAGAGATTTGTTTTTAACTAAAATTAATATATTTTAGACTCGGTATAACTCATGCAATTTAATATATTTCTTGCCTCCTATTTTTAGAAAGCCCTACGCCTCGCTCTTACATAAATTAAATTAATAATTCTCACGTAATTAAATTAATGGGTGACTCACTAGCCCGACGTTATTTTTTCTATTTAAGTAAGTTCAAAAAGTTAACAATTAAAGGTTGAGACAAGTTTTAGTTTTTCAGGACTTAAAGTATGTGATTTGAAAGATAAAATTAAATCACAACGACCTTTTTATAATTCTGATTACCCTCTATTCATGCTGATCGCCACAAATGATATTCTGAACGCCACGCCTGTTGACATTTTAAAGCAACAATTTATAGCTCTATTGAAATGCATTCGACGGCTATGTCCAAATTTACACATTCTAATCTCTCAGCTTCCGGTTTATCCTCGTATTCAACGGTGCAATCACACAGTTAATAAATTAAATGCCTTCAACCAGTTTTTATCTTCATTGAAGTCGGTAAACAACATTATGGTTCCTACTCCCACGGTCATTTATAATCGAAAGTTATTCCATAAATTTTACCCACATTCGGACAGACTAGACAGCGTACATTTTAACAATGAAGGGTTTTTACTTTTAACAATGTTATTGAAAGATATATTTAAAAAAAACTCTTGAAACCAGTTATTAAAACCAGCCAAAATAGAATATAGACTTGTTATTTTAAAACTGAATTAAATGTTTCATAGGTTTAATATACTGACTGTTATTATTTTTCTGTTAAAAATACTTTAATGCCAGTAAGTAATAAAAGGGTGTCTATAAGATAAAATATGATGCATATATAAGCCTTAAGTAATAATATTACTAAATATAATAATTTTTATCTATCCAATTGAATATTACGCTTAAAATAATTGGCCACTTTAATAAAATTGAACTATCAAATGAAGCACTAAATTATTGCAGTAATTAATTAATAACAAATATATAGTAAAAATGAAACATACAACAATATTAATTGGTAGACCCCCTTATGGTTACAATGGTACTGAATACCCCTCCATATTTACATAATAAATAGTATTGTGATATTAGTATTGATATAAATTAGTAATTGATATAATTTATTTATATTAAGTCAAGCATAAATAAGATGTTAGAGTGCGAAGATATCCTCAAAGAAGACGTTAGTGTCACTGATCCACCGTATGAATGGGAAAAACGCCCTAAAGGACTGACTTTGGTAAATCTACTAAATGCATCTCAGGCCAAAGAACAGTGCTTATATTGGGGAATAACTCCAGCACCTAAGTTAGAGAACAATCGTGTTCTACTAAAAGAGCGTATCAGTGGAGCCAACTGTCAAGCAACTGTTCTTAATCCAACAGAGTCGTCTACTAGCCATACAACCACAGACATTCAGAGTCCCGTTACCGATTGGATGCAAATAGTCCACACAACGGCAACCGCTGTGGGAAACCAAATTGCGTCAGACTTGTCACAGATGCAGGGGACTTCACCGTCACCCTCGACATCACGCGCAATGTTGCCCTCTGTGTTAACTGATTTAATTACAGCTTTACCATCGCTTGATGGAATAGTTATTAGAAAACTACTCGATTTTGTTATAAAATTTAGGGAAACTTTGATGCTAAATTTAGCTAATCCAGACAACGTCATATTACCAATTTTACCTAAAACTACAGGTCAATTAAGAAATATCTGGCTACAAGCTATTTCATCAAAACAGAATCCGGAAATTCTAATAACCACCGTACTCGATACTTTTCTGCCTACTAGAGCTCGTCAACAGGCCACGGTCGAACTTATATATAGAACCCAGAAACCAAAATGAAACACTGGTTAGTTTTATCAATGATATCAGACCGTTAGCAGAATTGCTTATACCGGCTATTTCACCCCAGGAGATGCTTGAAATTGTCATTACAGGAATTAACCCTCAAACCAGAGCTCGATTAGCGGGTTTTCCGGCTCCAGCCACCATTTCTGAATTGTTGAGCTTAGCCCCCCGATTACAAGTAATTCAAAATACGGAAAATCGGTTCACACAAGATTTAAATTCACCGGAGTATTATCAACAAACTGGACCACAGGTTCATGGTGGACGTCAACTAAACCAATCTTATAGACAAATAGGGAGAGACAATGTAACTTATAATCGATATCCCATACAAGATCAGCAAAATAGTTTTCATAACCACCGTAGTCAATCGGGACAATTTACTCAACATAGACCTCCTTTTCAATATATGAATACAAACAATAGGAATCAACTACATCATCAATTCTCCAGAAATTAATCTCAACGTGGGTTTTTTAAACTACAAAAGAGGCTTCTAATGGGCGGAGACTCCCCTCTTCTAACTTTAACAGCCCGTTTTGATAAAATCAAGCCAGCAGTGAAGACACCTTTCACCAAGTCGGCTCAAGCTCCTTCTTTCCCGGGAGTTCAGTTTTGTACAGTTCCTTTGACTTTTTCGCAAGTTAATCATTAATTCTTCGGTAGATTCGGGTTCTTCATTCTCCATCATATCGAATGCCTGTTTTCAGAATTTAGAGAATATACCAAGGGTGATAAAATCTGTTTCAACCATACATGAGTCAGCCATTTCAGCCTCGGGACAAAATATAATATTTAATTTAAAGGTTATATTACACTACAAAATTTCAAACTTGTCTTGGGATTTTCCTTTTCTTGTCGCCTCAGAATTACCAATGCCAATTATTGTGGGCTGTGACTTTCTAACTAAAACTAGTGTGATCATTAATATGGCAAATAAAACATTATCTTTTCAATATGGCACTCTTTCGGTCATGTATCTCGCTCAATTAGCTGAATTACCAAGTACAACAATATGTCCAATTAAGTTAGGGGAAAACCTCTCATCTTATCAAGCGGACCAACTGTTAAGACTAGTAAATGAATTTCCAGAAACAATTACTACTAAATTAGGCCGTACAAATTTGGTCGAATATCAAATCAAATTAAATTCTGATACAATCGTTAGAAATAGGCCCTATCAGTTGGCTCCACCTAAAATGGAGGCAATCAAGGAACATGTTGATTATTTATTGGCCAACGGAGTGATTAGACCATCAATGTCTCCCTATGCGTCGCCAGCATTTTTAGTACCAAAGAAAGGCGGAAAAACTCGCATGGTAATTAACTATAGACAGCTTAGCTCATTAATAGATCTTGAGGCAACTCCCATGCCAACTATAGAATCTGCTTTCCAACACTTAGGGCAAGCTACTTTCTTTAGTTTACTGGATTTAAATCAGGCATATTTACAGGTCCCTTTGCAAGAGAACTCAAAGAAATATACAGCTTTTGTTCTACCTTTCGGGCAATTTGAGTACAATTTTCTGCCTTTCGGTCTTGCAACCGGCTCTCAAGTCCTAACACCATTAAGTGATAAAATTTTTGGAGATATAAAATACAAATATGTGTTCAATTTTTTCGATGATTTGTGCATATACACAAACGGTACTTTTGATCAGCACTTGTGCCATCTCCGAGAAGTCATAAATCGGCTAAAGCAGGCAGGATTAACCATCAATCCAGATAAAATGACCCTGGCAGCAAATCACATCCAATTTTTAGGTCACACATTTGCCAATCATACCGTGACGATTCACACGGATAGGTGCAATCCAATAGTTGAGTTCCCCGCTCTTAAAAAACTTGAAACAGCTAAATAGATTCTTGGGTATGACAGCTTTTTATTCTAAATTTCATTAAATCATTTGCAAAAATAGAGCAACCACTTAATAGTCTAAAGAAGAAAGGCGTAAAATTTACCTGGGGGCTTGAACAACAATCCGCATTCGAAACTTTAAAAACGGCCTTGACATCAAATGCAGTTTTGAAAATGCCGGATTTTAATCGATCTTTTGTTTTACATACCGATGCATCAACCTCCGCCTTAAGTGCTTCACTCAGCCAAGAATATAATGGCAACTTGATGCCAGTGGCATTTGCTTCGCGACCACTAAACAAGCATGAGCAAAATTATGACACTCTTCAACTTGAATGCCTGGCTGTTGTCTTTGCCTTTTCCAAATTCCAAACATTATCTTGAACATAGGGAATTCCTTTTGCAGACGGATTGCTCGGCATTATCCTGGATTTTAAACCACCCACGTCAAGTTGGAAAAATGTCTCGCTGGATTACATTTATAAAGTCGTTTTAAATTTCAAGTACAACATATCAAAGGATCGGATAATGTAGTTGCTGATTGTTTATCGCGCCTGTTCGAAAACAGTGAACCAACTGAAGTGCACGCAAATAATTCATCGGAAAAGCCATCCACCTTACCACAAGTGGCACTCTTGGCAGGATTCCCAGAAATGTTTTAAAGATATTGGTACTCATCAACGTGAAGACCCTGATCTCTTAAAGATTAAAAAGTCGAGTAATAGGCCCACTAACTATCAACTTAGTCAGGGAGTGTTGATGTACAAAATATCTGACAGACATACACCTAGAGAGGTATTACCTCACAAACTCATCGATATGGTTATTAAGTATTATCATGAGTCCCCAACTGCAGCTCACTTGGGCATTAAAAAGACACAAAAGCGTATTCTTAAAATATTTTGGGCCCAAAAACTTGATACAATAATAGCAGACCGAGTAAGATCATGTCAAATTTGTCAACGTTCCAAGCAGGCTCAAAACTCTAGAGTGGGTAAACTTGCATCGGAAGTAGTTACAAGACCTTTTGAAAAGATATTCATAGATCACATTGGTAAACTTCCTAGATCAAACAAAGGCAACCAATATCTGTTGACGGTAGTTGATGCGTTCTCCAAGTTTGTTATTCTGTTACCAGCTAGAAATGCTACAGCAAAAGCTACAGTGGATATTTTGTCTAAAAACGTTTTTTTCTCTTTTTGGGTTCCCAAAATTTTTAGTTTCAGATAACGTATCCCAGTTTAAATCTAGACATATGGCAGACATGTGTATGACTTACGGTATCCAACATATTTACACTTCTGCTTACTACCCGAATCCTAGTCATGTTGAGCGGGTTAATAAAAATCTTAAGGTGGCACTACGAATTTTTCATGGACATAACCACAAGACTTGGGTTGAGAAACATTCACTGGCTGCAGGTAGCTTTTAACTCAGCACCACATGAAAGCACTAAAGCAACTCCAGCTAGTGTATTTCTAGGCCGGGAAATGCAGCATCCACTCGAATTGGCATGGAATCTTGATTCATTACTGGCGCAAGAAACCGCTACAAACAATGCAACAGCGTTGGGACCATGCACTCTCAAACTTAAAAAAAGCTAGGTCAATTAGGGAACGCTTATACAACGCTGGTAGGACAACTACCCACATCTCACAGGGTGACTGGGTTATGCTTCAAAATAATCCAATTAGTAAAGTTGCTGAGAACATCAACAGTAAACTGCTCCACCTGTGGTCTAAACCTTGTGTGGTGGAATGCTTTACATCACCTGTCACAGCTAGACTCGTCAATCCCACAAATGGGAAGTTTATAAGAAAGTCTCATGTATCTCAATTAAAGAAGTTTTTCATGCCTAAATATTAAGTCCGTGGTAAGCGACCATATTCCTACACAATTCTCCCTAGGTGATATTAGTTTCAATGTTTCTTTTCCTCTTCTTTCACACTCTAACATTCTTCTTACACAGTATTACACTTTTGGGTCCTCTGTTAGCGACTGCTTGCACGTCTGCTGAGTCTGAGGGAGTTTTCTATGAGGGCTTCCCTACAGTGGTCTGTGGTTGATCGTTGGTGGAGTATCTAAATATACACTTTGAACACACTATGGAGATGAAAATCTGAGTTTCCTTGGTGGGTGGGTTCTTTGTATATTGTAATTTTTTTCATAATTTCTTTCTATATTGCAATTTTACGTAGCTTTTGGGTAAAATAATCTGTGGTAAAGATGCATTTTTTATTATATTTTTAGTGCGCATCCTCTTTCCGGATTGCTTATCAACCAGGAAATGCATAGATTCTTTTAAACATGTTGATCACATGGTCAAATTAATTTTTTCTTCTCCATAGATATACACAATCAGACAAGAAAAAAATCTACACATCTCTATTATATCCTTTACTTTTACTAACAACTAACGTGTTACCAAAATGTAGGGAAATCTGTAGGAGTAATATTGTACAAAAACTAAAAATAATTTTGTGCTATTTTTTGTAATTTATGTTTTAATATATGTTGTGTTTAGGATTTGATTTAGTTATGTTCAACAGATAGGTTTATCTTGTCTAAAACTATTCAGACGAGTTACGAATATAAACATGATAAATGCATTATTCGTATGAAATACAATGATCGTTATTACTCGTAGCATCGTATGCTGCTCGTATGTGTATTGTGTGTGAATTTTGCAAATTTAATGTGATCAAACGAACATTAAGTTGCAATATCTATTTTTTTTTCTAAATAATTAAATGTTATTTATTGTATATATATACATATATATACACCGTCTACATTCTACGTGAATTTTATGCAAGCGAATATATGAGTTAGCTGTTGATTGTATATGGGAATATTTAAAAATACCTTTCCTTGTCATTTCACTATTATACCTTAATGTATGTTTTCCTTGTTAAGGATACCTTTGTTATTTGTGTGCTTATTTATATATTCGTGTATCCGACCGTTAATCGTAAAGTGGATCTATTTTTTTATATAACGGAACTATTTTTGGATATCGCATAAGCAAGTTATGATCCAGCCGGACGACCATCCCCAAAATTTTTCGCCGTATATTACGCACCTTAGCTTTGCCGGCACATGGGCAATGTCACACACTAATTTAAAAATATACTGCCTCATTACTAAAAAATACTGCAATACTTCGCCACACGACACGTAAAAAATCCTATCATATTCCAATTAATTCCTAATTTAAGAATATATGAATATTTGTAAATACGCGCATGTGTATTCCGAGCACTTTCCATATAAATTAATCCTTACCAAACTCTCCACCCTGACAATGGCCATTGGATAACTGAAAGCTATACATACCATGTGAAGAAACAGTGTTGTCACTACAATTGCAAATGAAGTCATCGCATGAAGAACGGCAACATCTAAAGAAGAGACGTACCCACAGTGTAAGCGCAAAAACACATTATCTCAAAAAACTCTCGTCTCTGGAAGAAGACACTATCTTCACTAGAAGTATCGCTAAAACCCACAGGACTGTATACGCACATCGACTGCAAGCAGAACAAAGACAACCTATAAGGTCGCCAAAAACCAGGCGCGTAAACCACTCTCTCCGCACGGAATCCACATGCAATTTTATTTTCAGGATGACCAGAATTCAATCCTAATCCCTCACATACACTACACATCACGTAACAACTTTCTGATTGCATCGAACTCTTTCCTGTTCGGGGGGTGGGTGTGTGACATTTTCCCGTTGTTTTAGAATATATACAAAATATTAACGGTAGGTGCGATCGCCTATTCGGTCATTACTTGAAGGGTGACTAGTACAAGAGTAGACCATCAGTTGGATTTTGTTTTTATTTTATTCCATCACTATTATCAATACGTAATTGGTCCTCCTGTCGTCACCCGCTCTTCGATTGGTGGAGAGCACCCAAAATTTTTGGATATTCCAAATTGAAATTTTTGTTAACTATATGTTTCTTCCTTCCGACTTCCTCTCCATTTTTTTCCTTTAGGGGGAGAAATTGTGGTGACTGCCAATCACATATATCAGACCGCCGAATCAACGGTTAGGACCGGTCTTTCTGATAAGCCGCGTGCGGATGGAGGACCGGTGGTCTGATAACGGGGAGTCGAGACTGAGTGACGGAAGAGCGAGGACGTCTGATCGGTGAGTGGCGGTGACGGAGATTCTACTTACCTGTCGCAAGTCTTAATTATTATTTGTTTGTGGTATTGAGTGTTACACTATGGATTGATTTAATAATCAAGGGGGGGTTAGGTGCCGGAAAATTATGGGGGGGATTGTAAATTCTAAATTGTTAGTATGTTGGGGCGGGTTTGGTCGTGATGGGAGGTCGGCGTGGGGTTGGTGTTGATATGTGTAAATTATCTTGGGTGGTTAATAAATTGTTTTACGATTAAATTTTATTGATTCGTCCTTAAATTATAACCTTAAATACTTATCAAAGCTGGCAGGATGATATTGTGTAATTAGGATTATGGTCGCTCCACGGCCTTCATCGTGCAGGTGACTACAAGCCTAGTCCTGCACGGTGACACGTTGCTTCCAAAAACCCATACAAATCGTTACACTTTAGACTAAGTTAAGATTATTGTTACTACGCGTATTCAGCGTGCGCGAACAAGCACTTGAACTCGAACCCTTGAGTTGATCATTTGAGACAGTTACTCAGCTACTGTAGGAGTTGTCTAGTAAGCATATATTATATACATATTGCTTGGTAAATTTTAGCCAATGCATCACTTAAGTATGTTATTCATTGAATTTGAAGTGGCTTAGCCAGTAATGCAGGGTGTAACACGGAAATAAAGAATTGCTCCGTCAGTTTTTGTTAGAAACTCAGTTTAGAACCTTAAATTGTTATTAATAAAACGGTTTTCTAACTTGTAAATATGATATGACGTTATTCAGATACTGGTTAGAAAAGTTTTTACTGGAATTTAATTTTTTTACTTGGGGGTTTACCTCGTATACGAACATAACCGCAGAAGTAATATTTAGCTAGGAATATATAATTGTACCTAATATAGACTATTGGCTATGATATTAGTTAGTAGATTATAATATACAAAAAATGCTTTTGACATAATAGCAACTACTAACAAAATTCAAATTAAATACGCTTTGTGAAGAACACCCTTGTCGGAGGGATTTCCCTAAACCAATTTTCTAGAGACAACAACAACATCTACTAGATAATATATACTATCACCATACTCTAAACATGTTGAACCAATTAGAAATTGTGTTGCTAACTAAGTGATAGTCTTTGTACCAAATGTACGAAGACCATTGGGTTGGATAAAACGAAGATCGCAGTAATAAATATTCGATTCGAAAAATGTATTTTTAAGTTCCATTGTGGCAATTAAAACGTACAAGCACCACTTTCAGATGTTAAAAATAATATCTTGCCACATTTCTTCAAAAATAGAGTAATAATGAACTTAATTTATATGCTCGGGGGTGAGGGTAATGCTCTTTGGATTTTTACCTACTAACTTAATAATTTACTAAAATTTTAAAATTGACTTCCCTTGACGACGATGTCGATTTACACGCGTAGTGTCAGCATCTTGACCAACATTGCAGCTGCAGTCGAAAAAATTGAAGATTGGTAGACTAGAAATCTACAAACCATAAATATTGGAAGTACTCGAAGTTGTATTTGTAGTTAATGAGCACTCGTAAACTCGCCTAAAACAGAATCTCAACAGTATTAGCCACTTATCGAGACAACTTATAATCATTACAACGTCGTCTCGTCAGAAGAACATCACCCAACTATTATATAAATTAATCCTCCAAATAAAACATCATCAAACAACTTTATTATTTAAAATTGTACTTTATATTAAATTCAAATTAGATGTCTCGTATAAAAGGGTTAATTTATAATGTGGAAATATAAATTTTAACTTACGGACAAGGCACTCTAGTTGTTGCTTTACAGCAATATGTTCAGATACAAAGTTCGAGAGAAAAAGTGTTTTAGTTACAAGAATTAAAAATTTAGTTACAAAGAACATCAGATTACTTATGCTAACCATCGACGAGTAGCAGGGTTTCGAAAAGTTATATTATACAAAATTAAACTTTATAACGGTGCATCTTCTATGACGCTTAGCCTAATGGTTAGACATGAACCATCATATAACTCATTCTTGTCTATGTAGAAATTTCATGCAAGGTTTTATACCAGTTTTCTGTTAAGCAAGCGAGGATACCAAAACGCAAGATTGCGATAAAGTTATTTATTGACTACAACTTTTAACATTGACTACAATATACTATACTTTTTTTTTACTCTACTATGAAAAGAGTTACTTAATCTTCCCTGATAGGAATTGGTTGCTCACATATTTATTTATTGCACTATTTTCTCGTTTCCATCATGGTTACCTAAAGGTTCTTTGCAAAAATATTCAGTGACGCTCATCCAAATCCCATCAGTTATAATGCACTAATATTAAACACAGTGTTACTCAAATACAAATTAAGCTTCATGCAAATTAAAAATACTATAGGTCGGTTCGTTTTCAGGATATATCTTGCAGTTAACAAACATAACTAACACGGTCATCACCGATAATTACAAGGAATTAAATTAATTTAAACAATAAAAAGTCAAAAATATTTTCTGTAAACATTACATTAATTCAACACAGACTATACAAAACTAAAAATAATTTTAGAGAGAATATAAAATTAAAATCCTTATGCGAGTTTCTGCATGTTGTCGAAGTAGATGTTTCTCAATAACATTGACGAGTACAATGTTTTCGATAATTAGCAATCAAATCTGATATGACCAATGAGCAATTAAAGTCAAGTGAAGACAATAATATGATTTAATATAGTGTGTTTTTCTATGAATTTAATAGAATGCATCCACATCCTCACGTTCCAATACGAAATGTTCGAGGCCCTTTAAATATCTAGTTTGCAATTTACAGTATCTTATTTTAAAGCTAATTGGGTTTTACAGTTCTATGCATAAATTAAAGATTATTGTATAAAAAATTATGGTACTCAGTCATTAATAAGAGAAAATATTGAATAGCAATTTATAGTAGCATTTATTATGATTAAAGTAAAATGAACATGTAACAATCAGAGCCTTAGTTGCCCCGGTATCTGGGTATAAAGTGCAAAACCTATAAGTTTAGATGGCTCGGCACACCTTAACAATTATATTAATGGTTCCCATCTGATTTTGCAGTAGATTGACTTTCCTGACAGGGTGTAATGAAAATTATATTCCAATAAAAGATTTTTGTAAAACGTTCTCTACCATGTAGAACCCGGGCATTTATTTCCAAATATAGAATTTTTATTTACTTTTTTTAAGAGTAAAATTATCATTAATAGTGGAAATTAAACTACATAGAGGCATAAGAATCAAAGAAGTTGTTTCTATAACCGTATAATTTAAATTGGCAATTTCAATCGTCTGTTGTAAAGTGGAAGAGAGCTCTGGTGGCAATATCATCACCTAATTGAATAAATTAAAAGATAAAGACCACAATTCTCCTCAAATATGTACAACACCGTATTTAGAAATCATTCAGTTTAAACAAAATAACGCAATACGTTCTGAATTTAAATCCTAAATGAGCTAACATTTACTAATTTAAAATTATTTTCAATATTTAAACTAGTATAAAATACCTGAAATATTTCTCTCAGACACATTTAAGTAAGTAATTCCTTAGTAATCTTTACATCTTTATATAAAATATGTGAGAATGGATATTAACTCCTGCCCCTGCCAGACCAACACTACCCAGGCCCACACAGAGATCTCGTGCTGAGCCACCTAAGCCTGCTTCCAGCCCTGAACTACAAGACCAGCCGCCTACACAAAATATCACGCCGATTTCTCACCCAGCTTCCCTCCTGCCTCAGGATCTCAAGGTAAGACTAAATCAGATTCTTTCTCAGCTGACCAACATAGTGGCGTTCATGTCACGCCTCATGGACATGTTGTCCGCCACCGTGCATGGGTAAGCTGAGAGTTATCAGCTGGAACGCCGATAGGCTGGCAAACAAGCGGCTGGAACTCGGTCAGCTACTAACTGAAATGGATGTGGACGTCGCTCTTCTACAGGAGACTCACTTCAGGGCGACAGATCGCTTCACTATCCCCAATTACCAGATATACCGCACCGATAGGCAGCTGCAGAACAACCGACCCGGCGGAGGCTCGGCGATCATGGTGCATCGGCGAGTGACCCATCGTCTCCTGGCAGAAGTCCCTGCCCCAGGAGATGAGATCACCCGGATTGCCATCCACTACAGCGGAGCCGAACTGGAGATTGCCTCCGTCTACAATCCACCTAGAAACACGCTGCAAACTCGCTACCCTGATGCCCTGCTGCGTCCTGGTTCCCCTGCACTTGTTGCTGGGGACCTCAATGCAAAGCATCTGGACTGGGGATGCCGGAACACCAACTCCAACGGCAGAAGTCTCCACCGTCTCCTGGATAACCGACTCCACATCCAACTACTGACACCTGAGGAGCCCACGCACTACAATTAAAATGGACGGCACCTCCCGGACATACTGGACATCGGTCTAGCTGGCTCGCTGAACGGACACATCGAGGTGTTTGCAGTGTCTGATCTCTCATCAGACCACGTGCCAGTTGTCTTCGACCTCTCGGACGACGGAGCGCCATCATACCCTCCTAATCGTCCCACCAAGATCAACTGGCACCGCTTTGCAAACCACCTCGCTGGCAGACATCGGCCACCACCAACTCCTGCCGAGTCACCGGACCAGCTAGACCGACAAGTACACGACTTGACTTCCATCCTCCAAGAAGCTATGACGGCCTCGTCATCTCCTCTCTCCCGGACTGACATCACTCCACCTCTACCCGAGGAGTTGAAAGAGGAGATTCGCCTTCGTCGCAGACTGCGAAGGGAGTATCAGCAGTCCCGATGTCCCCACGCCAAGCAGACCTTTAACCGCCAGGCCAGGAAGTGCTCTCGTCTCCTGGCTGAACATAGAGCGGCTGCGTGGGATGACTTTGTGGAACATCAAGCTGACGGTGGTGTCGGCGGCATCTGGAAAATCTCCAGGGCACTTCGAGGGGAGAAAAAGACCAACCGACCACTTCATGGACAGCGTGGTATTGTCTACTCCCCTGGAGATCGAACAAAGGCCTTCGCCGACACCATGGAAGGCCAATTCTCCCCACTCGCGGATGTCTACGACGAGGACATGTGCGAAATGATTGAAAACTTCCTGGAGGAATACCAACCTAACGAAGACGACCTACTTGCCCACTGTGACTACACTTGAAGTGCAAGACCACATTCGCCGCCTTCGCCCGAAGAAGGCCCCTGGCCCGGACTCCTTAGGAACTCCAGCATTGAAGAACCTGCCGGCTTGGCTGATCGTCACGATCACCTGCATCTTCAAGTCATGCCTACGCCTGGCTCACTTTCCGACCACCTGGAAGGATGCCAAGGTGATCATGATACCCAAGCCCTGCAAGGACCCTCTCTTCCCCGAGAACCACAGGCCGATCTCCCTCCTGCCTGTGCTCTCCAAGATTCTGGAGAAGATCGTCTTGGCGAGATTCCCTGAGGAGTTCTTCACGTCTATCAGGACAGAACAATTCGGCTTCCGCACTGGCGACTCCACCACCCTTCAGCTTCGCAGAGTCCTGAACAACATCACCGGAGCTGTAGGAAGGAAGCACCCCTCCACTTCGGTCTCGATAGACGTGAGCAAAGCCTTCGGCAAGGTGTGGCACGAGGGACTGCTCTTCAAGCTGTCATCGTCTCCATTGCCTGGCAGGATTTTCCGGCTGCTCCGCAGCTATCTCCACCTCCGGACCTTCTCCGTCAGCGTTGCCCGATCCACCTCCACGACCCGCCCAGTGACATCTGGTGTTCCACAGGGATCAGTCCTCGGCTCGATCCTGTACCTGTGGTACACAAACGACTTTCCGGTCGCTCCGAGAGTGCAGCTCTCCCTGTACGCGGACGATGCGCTTCTCACGGCCACTTCTGCCAACCACTACCACCTCACCTGCAATACCGCAAGGAGGCAGATGCTCGCTGTCCAGAGCGTGTGTCTCCGGCGGGCCACTGGGTCGCCCTGGTTCGTGAGGAACACCGTAGTCAGGGCTTCGTCCAACGTCCCTACCATCAGGAGCTTCGTAGAAGGCCTGACATCGAGCCTTGAGGAAGCTGCAGAGTCCTCACCGGGGGAACACATCCGCGAGCTTCGCACCCAGGAGGTCCCCCAACTGCGTCTTCCTATGGATGATTGATGACATCGACTAAAACTTCGACTGCACCACGACACTTCACCCCACTGACAGGTAGCGAAAGCTACTAGGGCTTTGACCCTCGAGACACAAGGCAAAAACCTAACCGGCAGAGGCCTTGAAAGATGTGGGGGATCCACCCCCCTACAGTCACAGCAACTTGACTTGACTTGAACCTATAATAAATTTCACTACAATTAATAGTTGTAAACTGATTCTTTCTGTACACTTAGAGTACTGAAGGGATTTAAAACCATAAATCACAAGTGTTTACGGTTCGTCCACGAAAAATACGAAAGTTATTTGTAGGTGAAAATAAAACAAGACAAAAAACTTATTGAATAATTCAATAAAAATTATAATCCTTTTAACTGCAAATGGAACTGTTCAACTGTATTTGCTGGTTTTAATTATTTGTAAATCTAAGATGGAAATAATTGATTTAATTAAGAAAAAACGAAGAAAAAACTATGAATTGTAAATAAATTAGTTAACTCATCTATAATTACTTCTCTCGATCCTGGTCTTCGTTAGCGTACTCCGGGTGGACATTTTCCGCGTACTGCGTGTTGAACATCAAAACAAACAATGAAAAAGGTCCTGGTCCTTATCCAGCTTTTGGTCATCGCACTTGTTCCTGGTCGTGCTTCTATAACCGTGTGTTCAACAAATTTTGTAAATAACACTATTGAGTTTAAAAAAAACTTTGTGGTACCTGTTTTTGTTGTTTCTATGGATATTTAAAATATATTAATATGTACACTGTTGTATTTCTCATCTTTCTTTTTAATGCTTTTCATCTTCACTTGCTTGTTTACGTCATGCCTAATATTAATATTAAATCTAATTTTTTATCAGATTACTCGAACAGATACATACTATAGAGATAAACATGTATTATTTCTCGTCTTATATTAACGTCAGAGTAATAATTTATGATAATTTAGATATTCAGGAACAATACTCGATATGTTATGTCATTGCAAAATAGTATATCTTCAACGAAAAAAACCTTAGATTTGAGTTTTCACTTTGATGTATCTAACTTAAACGGTTTACATAACATTCTATGCAGACCTGTATCATTCTTTACAGGTGTAAAGTTCCTTAGAGCAAATAGCTTACTATAGCTATAACTTATTACATAAACAATAGATTATTTGAAAAGTAGGTTTGAGAGAATGAGGATTAAATACTATTACTTTTAATTTTGAAATAGTTTACGCCGATCTGCTTGTACTAATCAACACCTGTATGCCGCGGACAAAACTTAGGCTATAACTATTTTCATAACCAGTCTGCAATGTTCAAACCTCTGTCCTAACACTAGTAGGGTTACAGTACGGGTTTAATTAACTTTCTATACTCTATGCATAGTTGACATTGATTACTCTCCTGTACTTTAACAAATGAATATTTTACATTAATGTACGTATCATGGTAGAGACGTTTTACATTTCTGCATAAAAACTACTATATTTATTCCAACACAGTTGTGATATCTCTTTGTATAGCTATATCTGCAACCCACCAGGGATTACTTCTGGCTGGTTTATACCTTCCAGTTGAACTTACCACTAGGCACAACAAAAACCGATGTGTCACTTAAATCTCGCCAACCTTATAGATGACCAGAAGCGGAACATCACTAACCTCAAATTTCAAGACTCTTGGGGTCAGGTTAATTCGAAAGCCTATTGTGGCAAATGCCTGTTGGAGTTGGTAGGGTTCGTTTTTTAAAAGTTACAGGTTCTTGCCTACCTATACAAAAGGGTGTGCCACCCCCTCCTGCTTTGACTGAAGAGGCCGGTTCAAAGCTGGCCTCCCCATCTGTCAAGGAGACATGAGATTACTACCCTAAATTATTTTTTAAAGATCTCGATAGGAGGCGGTCCCTACCCCTAACCCTACCTTTCCAAAAATATCCTGTCACTCCCGAAGCAGTGCAAAGTTCCTTATAGGACTAGGTTAAATGTTTAAGCTTCTTTTCCTATGAGTATAACTATATTTGTATTAGATGAGTTTAAAAGTAAAGATTTTTTACGCCATTTGGGCCTTGAATATGGCTTTTAATATATATTTTCAAAGGACGTAAAACTTTTCTTCACATGTATAATCTATTTCTTGAGAAACCGTTCTCTATCAATAAAAAGCTCTTTGATACTTTAATTTTATAACGTACAATATTAAACTCTCAGATATGACTTTTTAAATTTATAAATACTCTTGGCCTTTTTACAAAATAAAGCGCAGTCAAAATCTTATTGCCCCTTTTCTACCTACTTCTTTCTGAAAGTTAAACTTAGATCTAATCAATTTTCACAAATTTTATTTTCCACACATGACATATATTGTATTCTGCGGGATACTTTAGTTTCTTATGAGAATATGAAGTAGGTGATTTAAATAATAATCATCAGCAAAGTCATGTTTCCAGCATACTTAACTTTTATGATTGCTTATAAAATTATAACGTATTTTCAACCCCTGAAGTTTTATGCCACTCAACAAGGTTTACTTGTACGTAATTCTGCTCTCCTAAGATATTTCAAGTGGTAAATTCAAGTGTTTTTCCAACCAATATAACTATTTATTACCTCACCGGTCTCGAGATTAAGATAGATTTCCTTTGCAGTTAAAATAACGTTTACATTAAAACCTACTTCTCCATACCTCATTGTGTCTTATAAGCCTCAAGGATTTACATTAAAATAACTCTGAAATAATGTAAACAGTCGGAATTTTAGAGCTTCTGGCCCAAGGCAGCTTTTAGTTGTAGGGTAGTTTTTTAGACTATGAGCTCCAAGCTTTTAGAAGACGCTTTCCTTTAAGAGATTTCAGTCACGGGAGAGCAACTGTGAAATTTCCCGGCCCTTAAAAGCTCTTAGCCTCTAAGATCTTTCATCCTCTGAGAGCTGGCTGATCTCCTGTAGTTACCTGTCTTTGGGAGGCCAAAATCTTTGGAACTCTCACACTCTACCAGCTCATAACCTGATACTGCAGGCGGCTTCTGAAGAATAAAAATTATGACACCTCAAGGTCTGTTTCAGCTCCTGCTCTCTTGGAGTTTTCTGGGATCATGGTGCTTCTGGTGCCTAGTGGCGCTTGATATTTGGAACCTAGACGCCTCTAATATCTCTCAAATTTGATAGGTGCTAGCTTCTGACAGTTCCCGATCCAGGGACGTTTTGGAAGTCTCTAGGATCTCCCGGCTAAATGGCAGATCGTAAACTTTGTCGGATATTGGGAATTTTTAGATTTTCATATAGTCCACAATGCTACTGCTATTAAAGAGAATTTTCTTTGGATGTGGCTCATTCTTGGCTGTCTCACGAGCTCTCAGAGGTGACAGGGTGATCACGAGTACCAGGCGTTCATGTTTAGAGGTCCTTAGCCAAAATACTACTCTACTAACGGACTGGTTATGTAAAGTATTTGCTCAAACACTTGATTTTTTTAATGCTAAAACTGTAAAAACATCCATTCCAAGTCATTCTAAAGTTCCAAAAAGCAGTGCAGGCCTGTTTTAAAAGTTAACAACTGTTGCATTTACCAAGCCTCTAGATATGGAAAATACCTGTATACTGTATGTCAAAATGTGACTTTATCAATAGGCTCGTTCTGAGGCAGGGAGAACTAGCACACTGCAAGAAACAGGACGACGATTCCTGAACGCTTGCTCTCGCAGGCTTGAGTTTATCTGATCAGCAGATATTAAATTGATATAAAACTTTCCCGAACGCTCAAAGCAATTAAAACTCGTTTGAAACGCTGTTTTAGTGTCACACGCATTACATAATTACACGAGTTATTGATAATATATTGAGATGCCATTATGATCATTTGAATGGTACCTGATTGAAGTCGGAGTATTTGGTGATGAATGAATGAGAATGAGCAATAAATGGCTATTTGAGAGTGTTATGGAATGAAACTCTCAGTTTAATTATAAAATTATTGCATTTCTATTTAATTTAATATTCTCTGCAATGAAGACGACTCTTAAGTACTATTGACTGTTTGTAACAAGGAACTATTTAATAAAGTAAATATAAACTATTATTGCTGAAATAAGCTTAAACAACTGCTATTTTTCTGTATACTCTTTTGATCTTTTCTGACAGACGTTGATTCCCGATTCCATAATCCAAATCTGATAACGTCTGATTTCAGACGCAGCACTAAGCGTAATGTGAAATTAAGCTGAACTCAACATTCGCTGGGTTATATTAGTTATTTTATTTAATACACAACTTAACATAATTCATTTAAGGATTCCTAGTATTTAGCAGTTAACATAAACAAATGTTTACTCATTGTTAAAATACAGCCTACTATGAAATATTATTACGGCTGTAAAACATAGGTATGGCAAGGGTACCTTTTTTAAATTAAATAAAAACATTTAAAATTTATAAATCACATATAACATTCTTAATATGTTTTGTTACTACCATGGCAAATTCAAATTTAGAGAATTCATCTTCAGGTACAAGGTTAAGGTATATCATATAAAAATAAAACAAATAACCGAACTAAATTAACATGTGTGTTTTAACTAAATCGGTAGCTACATTTATTCCTTAATTTATTTGTAGTAAACTTATATTTTAAAGCTTTTTAAATTACAAATATTATGCTAAAACATGTTTTTCATTAATTAGCATATCAGGATTTTTTTAACTTTTGTAATTTTCTAAATGTTTTAAATTAGACAATAGGTATATTCTTTTGCTTATGTGTAAATTTCAATATTTTTTTATATTTTGTGCATTTATAACCAGTTTTATTTAGATTACCACCAACTTTGATTTTGATGATTTTATGTCTCAGTTATTTTGCTTGTTCCTTAAATAGTTTAATTTCGGAGTTAAGTCCTAGTATACATACTACCCTGTACATACTACTAGTATGTAAAAAATCAGATCCGAATTCATATGAATACTTGTTCTATTTGAGAAAAATAGTAAACCATTTCGACCTGAACGCATTGGGTACGGGGTCAACAACAGCCCAAAGAAATGTACTACAATTTCTACAAAACCAATCAATGGAATTTCAAAATGCAGTAATATTTGTAGTCCAAAATATTAAATCATTAAAAAAGTTAATGAGGATTAAAAATTAGTCTACATTGCAATTGCACTATCTTCAATAATATCTATCCTTTGAATTGTGGTGTAATTAATCGCTAAAGCTGAGATCTAAAATTGTTTGGGTGACGAGAGATGGTAAATATGAATCCGTGATTTCTGAACAATAACAGTATGTTACTTGCAAGTCCTGATATTGGCTCTGGTCCTCGTTGCCTTTTAGGTAATGATTACACTCTACGCTGCGAATTTGACACTTCTTACTGAAATATTGAATATAATAAAACAACTAAAGTCTCTTCTTTTCCTTGTTTCCCTGGATTATGAATAACTTCAATATCTTAGTTGCGTATTTTTCATGTGTTTTCTAGTTACTATCATCAATTGTGGCTTCACCTCACGTCTAATACCAAACATTCAACCTAATTAATGGTATGAGACTATAAGTAGATATGAATATGGGGTTTCTAGCTCACTTTTGGGACAGACGGTAAATCAATGTAAAATACTGTTCAATGTACCATAAAGGAAGCTGAGAAATAACACAGCAAATCTCAATGAAAAATTAACCGAATCTACAGTCGTTCGTCTCCAAAAGCGATCGGTACATTACTATCTACTCTGTGGAATGAAAAATTAACCGAATCTGAGCTTCTACTTTCTTGAGCTGTGCTTTGTAAAATGTTGTCAAATCTGCTACGAATAAAGGAAAAATCTTCGAAATCTTAATAAAATTTAATCAATTTAAAACATTTTTTACTAAAAACATACTTTAATAAAAAAACTTTTCTACTAAATAGCAAACATGAACTCACCAAGCTCTCTTCAGTTTCTAGCATTTCAAGAAGTTGCCAGGGGGGAAAAATTGTAAAGAGTTCAAAGAGTTACCAGAATATTGCAAACTACAATTGATATCAGCATTAAATTTAAAGGACTTGGATTCCAAATATATTTCAACACGGATAGCTCTAGCGGACATGTATGAATTAATTTCAAAAGATCTTGGACAAAGGTTAAAAGAAAAACAGCAAACAGAATATTTTAAAGCAATTTTGTATGGAGTTTTTTGGGCACTATTATAACTTTATCCACCATAATTTGATCAAAACTATGAAGGATTGGAGCTACAGAAGTGTTTATGAAAGAGCATGTAGGAATTATACAGCATTACTAGAGACTCTTTGTCAATATCAAGATTTATCAATAAAATTCATTAAACAAAACAAAGAATTCTTGCTTTTCGTTTTTGATGACATTTTGGATGAAATGAAACACATTAATGTTCGTAATATTCCTTGTGATTCTAAAGAAGAAAGAGAAAATCTAATTCTTGAAAAATTCAAGCGTTTACATGGCGGTTGGAGCCCCGAGGAGTTGGAAGTATATTGATCAAGCCACGAAATAAAATCCTTATTCTACAAAATTGATAGTAACACAGTCTTTATCTTTAATAGTCTTCTTTCCAGTAACAACCAAGTGTAATTTTTCATTTTTTGTTTAATTCTTTTAATCTTTTTCTCATCCAAAACAGTCAAAAATCTGTTCGGTAAGTGTACTTTACAATCTTCCAACTCGGCAATTATTGTAAACCCGAATTTATCTTTCATTTTCTCCAAATTCATGATTTTGTACTTCTTTTTTTCTTCTAATTCATTAAACTTCTTATACTCTTTAAACTTACATTCTCCAATATCATTTAAACTCTTTCAAGAACTCCATTTAAATAGAAAAAATTCAAAGACGGAAAAAATGAAATTCGCTAACCTTCACTCGAGAAGTCGGGGAGAATGTGAGTAAAACCGCATTCTTTTCACGAGGTTCTTCGTTTAATTTCTCCAAATGTACTATAAAATCATCGAGGATTTCTAGTTCAAAATCATAAACAAATTCTACATCTAGATAATAAAAAAATACAGGTAATATCTTTTCATAATAAACGTGTGTATCGATACCTACAAACCTAATGTATTCTTTGAAAAGGAAAATAATTTTTTCAACGGTTCCAAGAGATAAGTAAAAATTTTTATTCTGTTTTCTAAAATTCTGTAACAAATTGTGTTTGTTTTTTACCTCCATATTGCAATTTTGTAAGCAGATTATTCAAATGTGTTAGTTTATTTCGAAATTTCTTAGGTTTAGGTCTTTCATACAAAATTTAAATTACAATCTCTACAAACTAAATATCTTTTATTAATAATTTCTCCTCTATTATAACACTTGTAACAGTTGGCATTATACTCTTCCATTTAAACAAAAAGATTTTTTTTATAAATGGAGATTATGGAACTAAGTCTGCCGAGGTATAAATTTTTCAGCACAAATGTTTATGTTTACATTTCTACAACAGAGATAAAAAGAAATGACTTTATTTTATTATTCAACTATTTAGGATATTTTGTCTATGATTACAAAGATTATTACGGAAGAAATCGAGATTTTTCAGTGGCGAAAGAGTATATTTTTGAAGTATTAGAGGGAATGAAAGAGAATAATATGAACATCATTAACTACTGAATTTCTCTAATATCGTTCTTAATCACATCATAGGCTAAAAATTTCTCAGAAACCACAACCACATAACAAATCGCGTTTGTAACAGCTTTTTGAAAATCCATGTTGATAATTATATCGTTCTTTGAACCAGAAATATTTGTCATACTCTTTGTTGTATCAATGACATAAATAGGTCTATTCGCTAAAAATTCTTTAGGATTGTAATATATTTCCTTATTATTACAGTAAACTTTCTTAAAATCTTGATACATCTGATACATGATTCTGAAAAGACCTCCGGAAAATGTTTAAATTTTGTAATTCATCTGGATAATAAGAACCGTTCAATTTTACTCTGATATTTTTTTACATCCAAACTATCAAACTTTGAAAGGATTTTTCTCTTGATTATTCTGTCTATCTGTTTGAAAACCTATGATAACGAACTTGGGATTGAAGATATTTCTATAAATATTTGTGATATCGAACGAATAAGTTGTTTCCGGAAATACCTTTTTGTTCAATACATTGCCAATCTAGAAAATTAAACATAATGTTTTGACTTTTTGTAATTTCATCAATCAACCTAATTTTACTCGTGGTTTTATAATCAATCATTGGAAACTCTAATAAAAAAATCTGTAATTGTTATTTTTCCATCAACAGGCATAACATTTCCAGTTGCAGTCTTCAGAATCACATCATCGTCTTCTGCTCTTATAAAACTTAGATAAAATCCTCCTTTATAGATCGGAATAGTAACATTTTCAAAAAATCCTAATCCAACATGAGATAAATTTCCAGCTGCTTCAAAAACACCAAATTTAAAATCTGATTCAAAGCCATTAGAAGTTTGAGAAATAACATCACTTTTTGAATACGAAATAGTTCCTTTAATTGTGCTTAATTGGCCACAGTTTTCGACTTCTTCTATCAATTTATTGTGTTTTCTTACTTCAATCTTAGAAAATAAAAACGGTATAAAAATTATCGATTAATCTAACATTATCAGTTCCAAGATATGCTTGACCATCTTGTTTTGTTAAAGTTCCAGAAATATAAAACTGGAAGTTAGACGAGCAAAAAGTTATCGGTTCATTCTTTTTTTCATTCATCTTATTCTTCATTCTTCATTCTTTTTATTCGGTTCATTCAAATGTTGTTTACTAATTGGATAGAAATTTTTAAACTCCGCCCTTTCAATATCACTAGCATATTTTCTGTAGTCCGCCATTTAATAAGAGAAAATTTAGAAATTTTAAACATCATGTATAAGAAAGATATCATTTTTTTCATCGATCTAATGTACGTTTTTATAAGAAGATATAAATTTTAGTAAAATAATTAAAAAAGATTAGAGTCATTTTTAATGATCTACTTCGTCATATTCAGGATTCTCTTCCTAAAATTTTGCGATCTCGGTCACATATTTCAATAAAAATTTGCACAGGATAGTAACCGCTATCTATAATATTGTTCCAATCAACTGTATCTTTATTTTCATCCAAAAACTTTATACTCAAGTGTTGATAGAGACAAAGAACAGACATATGATCTTTTAATTGATAATGTATATTTTCTTGAATGAACTCTGGGGACAGAGTTTGATATTTTGCAATGTTATACCAATTCAATTTGTTTACGTATAATCTCATCATATCTTCGGATAATTCATATTTTTGAGAAATGTCATCCCAATGTTCCTTTTTCAAATCTCTTTCGTGTTGCATTATAAAAAGATCGAAAGCACTGTAATGTCCCGCCATCTCTATTTATTAAGAAAAAATTTCAAAATCAAGTTTTTATAAATTGGCTCTTTTTTTGCGTTACATTCAGCACATTTTCCAGAAATTCTTTTAACTCCATTGATGTTTGCATAGTATTTTATATCATTTGTTGCAGTTTTTTCTTTACATCTCACACAATATATGAGCGCCATTTATATAAGGAAAATTAGTCATCATAGCCGCCTAATCCATTAAATCTGTTATCAATGTTTTCAAAAGATTTATTAACATCTTTAAATTTATTAAAGTTTTCTTCTAGTTTATTTACTTTATCGAGATATAAAGAGTATTGATCATCTATTCTTTTAAGTAATTCATTATTATGTGTTACTTTCTCATTGAAACGTGTACCAAAATTTTCAAAAAAGTTTACTTTCTCATTGAAATGTGTATCAAAATTTTCCAGAATTTTGTTAACTACTTCACCAACTAATTCATTAACATTATTTTTATATGTATTAAAGTTTTCTTCTAGTTTATTTACTTTATCAAGTAATTCACCAACATCGTCTACTGATCTTCTATTTCTGGCTTCTAACTTGTCATAGACTTCTGTTGTAAAATCTTTAACATGCTGTTTATGATTCTCATAATTTTGTTTTAGTTCATTAAACATTTTAATAGGATCTTCTAATTGAATCATTACAACAACATCAAATGGATTAATTCCTTTACTAACACTGCTAATTCTTTTTCCTTTAAAATCTAAGGCATTTTTAACATTCGGATCATGTAAATCAACAATATCGATGTTTTTCTGATAATTTTAGAGGTTTTAAAATTTGTTCTTTAACAACAACATCATGTTTGTCAATACCAGGTCGAACACCGACAATTCTTTTTTTATTAGCCAAACTAACATAATTCTTTTCAACTTTGATCGCTTCAGTAATTTTATCAGCTTTTTCGATATGAGACATTAAATTAGTAAATAATTTTTTTACACCATCATCAACTTCTTTTTCCAATGTTTTTATTTTATCAGCAACTTCATTTGAAACTCATGAAATTTGCAAGTTTGTTATCATATTCTGCTTTAAAATCTTCAATCTCGACAGCAAACATATCTGAATCTGGAAGGTTTTGTAATAAATTTTCTAACTTGTTATCAAACTCATTTCTCAAACTATCAAAAATTCAAACTATTATCTACATTTTGAATAATTTGTGTTCCAAATACGTCCAAAAATATTTTTGTGAATCCATATTTATTAAGTAATAATTTGTTTAACAACTTCTTTAAAATCTTTACCAGTACTCAGTTCATTCAAAAACAAAAACACATAAATGACCACAAATTGGGGGATCTTTTATAGTCTTGAATCTGAGAATCATTGTAGTAGACGCTTGATTTTTTCAAATATTTAATCAATTCTATAGGTGGTTTGTCCTCCATTCTTCCATACGAATCAAAATAACATGCATTCTTATCATTTTTATAATAACAAATCCAATGCGTTCCACTTCCCATAATCGAGTCTAAATTCACAATTCCACATTCAAATTTCTTAACTTTTTCAGGTAATGTATCTCTCATGAAGATTCCTCTAAAATGTTTAATATTTTTGCAGATTTCTTCCAATTCCCCGAATGTTAAAGGTTTAAATTTTTTTTCAATGTTTGATTTCACGTAATTCAAAGTTTTCTCCTCTAATCCAGATCCTGTAAACATCTTCCAACTCTTTATCTAACCAATTTAAAATGTTTCGAACAATAGGAATCACATCTTTTTTAAACGATTGGAGCAGCTTTACGAACATAAGGAACAACATTTTTAACAACTGGAATATTTTCTCCAAAATCTAATAAATCTTTCAAAAGTCCACCATTTTTGAGTTCTTTCAACTGATTATAAGAAAATTCTATTCTGGTTCCTTTATTGTTTTTCTTATGTTTTTCGAGTTTATTGTATTGTCTATTTGTTAAAAATATCTTATCTTCGCCATTTTTTAGTTGATCTATTTTAAATTGAATACTAACGGGTATTTTTCTTCTTAAAAAGCGGATTTTATTTTTTCTTTCTGATTTTTGCTGAAATTTACGTTTCACCTCCATTTATATAGTTACAATTTCAAGTTCTCTTCGATTCCCATTCCTAGTTTTCTCTTCAAAAACATTGCTCCAGCTGTTGGAAGCGCAACAAATCTTTCACCTAAACTAGCATCTTTTGATAAAAATCTATCCATTGCCTTATCTTGGAAAACTTTATCTGCGATATGTCTGGAATTTGTGTCTCTATGTTTTGCATAAAAAATATCGTGTTCCATAGCAGCTTGATCTAATTTATTTATACCAGTATCTCCTCTTTTTTAGTCTTTTTTCGAGTTTTTGTGCCAGGCCCCAGATACTGATAAGTTGGTACGTGTAATTCAAAAGGTAAATTGTTGATAAAAATCATTCAAAAGTCCGCTACCTTCAATCATAGATGAACTTATTGCCGGCAAAACTCGTTTTTAAATATTTAATTCCATCAGGTTTTTCAATCATTTCATCAAGTTTGTTTCGAAATAAAATCTTTAATCGCTTTCTTTTCGTTCAAAAAATTTTTGTTTCCAGCCTTTTCTTGAGCATAAATATAATTAATAATTCCATCGAGTTTTGTCAAATCGTCGATATATCTGTATTCAATCTTATTATCACTGTATTTTCTTACACCTGATCCTTCGATTCGTTTTTCCCAAAATTGGTTTTAATCAAATTGAGATATTTTTTACCTTTACTTGACTTTGGTTTCTTAGTTGATGGATCATTATTTTTGTAAATTGAATCAGATTTCCATAAAATTTCTGTATACTTTTTCAAGTCTTCTTCAGAATATAAACCGTCTTTTGGAACATCAGTGCCTGTGTTAATAATCTCCATAAACCTTGAGTTCCTTTATATGTTTTTTCATTAATAATGATATCATTTATGCTCAAAATTCACGGGCAAAATTTCCAATCATAAAACTTTTCTTTTTTCTGTCCCAATACAAACCAAATTTATTCATCCTTTGCTCTAGGAAGAAATTTTTTACCAATTTCACCAATTATTATATCCGTTGTTCCAGGACTTATTGGGTTCAACTATGGTAGAGTCTTCAATGATTCGAGGTCTAAATGGTGTTGAAGATGGTAATTTTGGCAATTCAAACTCTTCTACTTCAGATTCTGGAATCGAAATATCAGCAAATTGTCGTACAACTGGAACCCAAATTCATTAAATTTTGATTATCGCTTAAAACATTTTCAATTTTGCCCTCAACATTTTTTTATTGCAGAAGTTACAGGTTGATTAATTTTTTGAATAAGTTCTTGTTCTTCTTCATCCATTCGAATCTGTTCTTTAAATTCTTTGATTAATTTCTTTTCGATTTGATCAAGTTTTTTTCGCTTCTTCAGAAAGTTTACGTTCACCATTTAATTAGAAAAATTTTGAAACGTGAACGTGGAACGTAAAACGTGAACACGAAACGTGAAAACGAGAACACGAAACGTGAACACGGAACGTAAAACGTGAACGTGGAACGTGTGGAAACGTGAACACGAAACGAGAACACGAACGAAACGTGGAACGTAAAACGTGAACGTGAAACGTAAAAACGTGAACGTGGAACGTAAAAACGAGAACACGAAACGTAAACGTGAACGTAAAAACATGAAAACAACTAGATTATCACACGTTTATATTGGAAAATTTATTCAAATATTTGCCATTTTTAGGCTTCAAAGTTAGATTAATAGTTAAAAATCCGTAGTCTTCCTTCCAAATTTTATCACATAACTCAATAAAGTGGTTAAAAACTCATATCAAATCCCACATAATTGTTATAAATCTTTCTCGAATAGTGATCGTCTTGCTTAAAAATACACAACATATTCAGGTTATTTCTTATAACTTGTTTATCAACCTTTGAAAAGCATTGAGAAAGATAGATACAAGAGATATTTTTTGTGACGAGACATTACGAAATATTCCTTAATAACGTCCTGATTTTCCAAAATACAATCATCAAAAACGATTAACGAATTGGGTTTACATTCGCTTAATGGAACTATGTCCTCAGAAGCATTATAAAAATGTGATATTTTTTTGTTTAAGTTTTTCTCAATATTTTCAAATCTTTCTTGTAATTTTTTTATAGGCGTCTTGTTCTAAAGATTTTACTAAAAACATACAAATTGGAATAAGGAATCAACCTATTGTAGATAAAAATTCAATAATAAAGTTGTTTTTCCACATCCACTTGAACCAACAATTAACAATCTGATTGGTTGATCTTTCTTATTTTCTTCAAACGTTTGAAGTTTTATCTGATCTTTTTGCTTTAAAAATTTCTCCATTTAAATAGCGAAAATGAAGCTGTTCAAGTTGACTTCAGAAAGCTCTCAATTATTTTTTAAACTTGGAACATCCTATTCATTTAGAGGATGAATCAAATTATTTCATCGGTTTAAGCGGTTTTTATTATGACAATTTTGTAAATAAATATTAGTGAAAGTTCTCCTTATTGTATAGGATTTAGTGAGAAGAACGTAACAAAATATTATGGTTTAAACAAAGGATATTATTACTTTCGATCAAATAAAAAATTCCCTTAAAAATTATCTGGAAAACATTCAAACAATCAGATAAATCTTTAAACTTTGACGAAAACAAGTTTGAAATGCAAAAAAAATTATCTCTCTAATAAAATTCAAATTAAAATCACCAGTAAGAATAATGTTTTCAGCAATTATTGTAGATTTATTAGGGTTTGTTCAAGAAAACTATTGAGCCTAATCAGGTATATTTAGGAAATAAAACGCCAAAATTTAGACCGTTCGATGTAAATTGAAGTGCACTGCAATCTCGTTGAACCTAGTTTTTGAAAATCATACCGAACATTTACACAAAGAATCTGAAATTTTGTTACACTTTTTTCCCAAATGTTGCTTTATGGATCAAAAATCAGTGAAAAAACCGAATGAAATCGATTATATTCCTATTAGAAAAAATATTACAAGAATTCAAAAAATCGTTCTAACTATACAAGACTCTGAGGGAAATTTATTAAATAATGAGAGTAAAAACAACAATATATTTAAGATTGTCGAAAGAATGATGAATCAAGGGGGGAACGAATCGTTCTTACCTTCAAAACTTTCAAAAAAAAAACACTGTTTTTTATCAATGAATCTGGACTTTACACTCAAAATAAAAATTACTAGTTAAATGGAGTCAGTTGTAGACCTACATTCAATAACAAAGACATTGTAACGATTGTAGACGAAAACAATGTAATCTGGTTTAAAGCTAAAGATGTTGCAGAAGTATTAGAATATGAAAATACGAGGCAAGCTATCATAAATAATGTCGATAATGATGATAAAACAACTTTTGAATGTATAAATTACAGGAGTCTATCCCATAGACCCCTTAACAATCTTCATCCTGACACTGTTTTTATCAATGAATCTGGGCTTTATTCTCAAAATAAAAATTACTAGTTAAATTTCTTTTCTATCTAAATGGAGTCAGTTGTAGACCTACTCAATAATCAACTTATATTCAATAATAAAGACATTGTAACGATTGTAGACGAAAAACAATGTAATCTGGTTTTAAGGCTAAAGATGTTTGTGAAATATTAGGTTATGAAAAAAAAACAAAAAACGCAATTAAATTAAATGTTGAAGATGATGACAAAATTCAATTTTTTTACTTAAAAAAACAAGGGGCTATTCGAATGGCCCCTTAAACAATCTTCATCCTGACACTGTTTTTATCAATGAATCTGGACTTTATTCTTTAATTTTGAGATCACATAAAAAAGAGGCAAAAATCTTCAAAAATTGGGTTACAAAAGAAGTTTTACCGAGTATTAGAAAATATGGCGAGTACAAACTTGAAAACGAAAATAAGCAGTTAAAAGATGAAATAAAACAGTTACAAATTAAAGATGAAATGAAATCATTGAAAATAGAGAATTAATGAAGAGAGATATGGTATGTAAAGATTTTGATAAGAAAAAACACCATGTTTTTTGTGTTAATTAAGAAGAATCACATGTGGGAATGGCCTTATTACGTTATCAGAGCTCAGAAACGAGAAATACCAAACCGATTAAAACATCTAAAAATAAATTATCCTGAATTAGAGATTTTGTTCATTGATGACGAACCAAAATTCTATCAATCTCTACAACCAAATGAAAGAATCTTTGAATATTTTATACAAACGGAAATCATTTTACTACAAATATGGCAGAATCTCGACTGATTTATAGAATATCTAAATTTACACGATGAAAATGTTTCTTAAATTTTACTAAAAACTCTCGATTTATTATATTTTGTTTGTAAATGTTTAGCATAACTAGGTAACCATCGTAGAATTTTTTTTTCATATTCACAAGGCATTTCGTTTTTATAACTTTCGCTGAAAATTTTTTTAGCACAATCTTTGCAAAAAGCATCTTTTCTATCTTTACTATACTGCCAGTTATTAAATTCAGAAATATTTTTAATTTCTTTACAAAAGTAACACTTTTTTTCTTCTAAAGTTAATTTGTCCATTTTATCATATAATTCCTTACAATAACAGTCTTTTCTATTCTCTTCTTGACACTTTGTACATTTCTTTTGAGACTCCATTTATATAAAACAAATTATTACACGATGAAAATGTTAAACTCTTGAATTATGATATTTTGTTTGTAAATGTTTTTGATAATTATTTAACCATTTTATAGTTCTTCCACATTCACATTGAGTATCTTTCATAATATAATCTATGGTGATTCTTCTTTACACAATCTTTACAATATGAGTCTTTCTTATCTCTACTATAGTGATGACTATTAAACTCTGAAATTTTTTTAGTTTCTTTACATTTAAGACATTCTTTCTCTTCCAAAGTTAATTTTTCTATTTTATCATACAGCTCTTTATGATACTTCCTATAACAATCTTTACAATTATAATTAATTCCATCTTTTCTATTCTTATCTTTATAAAATTCTTCAAAACCTTTTAATTCTTTGCACTTTGAACATTTCTTTTGAGCCTCCATTTATATAGAAAAAATTAAAGCTTTGACTTTCTCAATTCATATTCATAAAACTTTCCGGTTATTTCTTCATTATTTAAATCTTTTATACTATAAGTTACAGGATCTGTGTTTATTAATTTGATAAATCACAAAGATTTCTCTTGACCAAATTGTTCTTATATTTGTTCGAAAATGTTTGTTTTTTACTAACAATTCTTACATGATCATCGACTTTTAAATTTAGTTTTCGTGTGTGAATTTCAGGTGGAACATACTTGAAAAACGGTCCTCTAAAAACTCCTTTTCTGCATCCTTATCTACGTCTTTGGGCTTCATTTTGATTGTGCTGTGAACCGTATCATTGTAATTTGTGACTATTTTTTGAAGAATATCGATCCATTTAAAGTTTTTATTAATCTCAAAAATAACTTTCATCCTTTCGTTTTGAGTTCTGTTATATCTCTCTACGATACTTGATTTCTCTTCGTTTTCAGTATGATAAAATCTTAATGTTGTATTTCCTCAAAACTTCGTTTAAATTCTTTATTTTTGAAACTCTAAACCCTTATCTGTATGAAGTAGGTTTGGAGGTTTGTGATTAATCCTTATAGCATCTTTTACTATATCTTCGAAGGCTTTTGAAACATCTTTACCGTTTTTTCTTTTGATAGCTCTTGACCAAGCATATTTTGAGGAGAAAGTATCAATAACATTTAACATATACTTGAATCCATCATTTTGATCCGAATAGTTAGACATTATAACTAAATCTGCTGCCCATAAATCGTCAATTCCTAAAGTTATAATTTTTCTCTTTTTAAAACTTTTTTCGTACTGGTGCAATGAATTTCTCGAGCTTCAATCTCTATCTCATCTTTAGTCTTCAATTCTTGCTTAACAGGTTTTGGATTTGGATTCTTTATAAACTTACTCTTGTTTGTCTTACATTTTGAACATTTTGCAGCAATTCTATACAATCCATTTTGAGTTTTGAACGATTTTTGAATTTATACTTTTCGTTTTTTTTTTCTTACATTTGTGGCAGTGAATCAAATCATCTTCCATTTACATGTCAAAGTTTCCAAGTTTATTTTAACTCATCTAATATATTAGATTCCGCTTCATAGTCATTCGGTACTGTATCAATCTTATTTTCTAGGACAATTCTCTTATCATCTTTCGCTTCATAGCCGTATGGTACTGTATCGATCTTATTTTCTAGGACAATTCTCTTATCATCTTTAGCGTTCAGTGCTAACTTGTTTATAGTAACGGTGTACAACTCATGTTTATAGCTTTTGATTACTGTCATCTCCTAAAATTCTTCTTTATCTTCGAACAAACATCTCTTCAAGTTTTCGATATTTATTGTTTTATTTACAACGCTTCTCTTAATTCCTTTACACCTAACTGGGTTTTTATCTAGATATTTGTACGAGTACATCTTAGACCTTAAACCACAAAAATTCTTCTAAAACTTCGCTATTTAACTCATCTTTGAATTTCCCTATTACCTTCTTATTTTTAGTAGTGAAACATTCGTGATCTTTTGGATAATCACTTGAATCAAAGTCATCTCTATATTTTCTTTAATAATTTTAAAAGGATCTCGTTTCAATTCTAGGAAATAACTGTCTGTATCCATGTAACACAGATTCAAATCTGGATCAAACTTCTTTAATTTGTTGTAATAAAACTCGTACATTAGCAATTTTGAGAGGTCGAGAACTGAAAATCTTATGTAGATCGGTTTGTTAAATTTAACCTTTTGTTTTGTACATGTGACTCGCTATACAGTTGTCGTCAAAGATGTTAAAGCATTTGAAATTTGTTTTTCTTAGCTTGTTTCATTGAAAATTCTTCATTTCCAAGCTTAATATCACATCTGTTTCTCACATTTTCCATAGATTTTCCAAAAACTGAGTTGTTCATCAGCTTATAAAAGTCCTTTTCAAAGTCGCTTGTAGCTTTGGTTCTCATGTTTGTGTTTAAAATCAATGTATTCTTTCATAAAAGGCTTCTGATCGAATGCGATAACTCTATTCACATGTTTTAACACCATTCCTTTGTTCCAGATAGAATTTCAAATTTCTCGAATGAACAACGTATTCAGTTTTATCCAGTAGAGTTGTGCAAAGTTGTTTTTTAAAATGTTCTGGAGCAAGAGGTAAATCCTTGTGATGTTCGTGTAAATTTGTTGGATATCCAAGATCGACTTCGAGAATATAGCCATAATCTTCGTCGCCAGTGAGTTCTAAAATTGTTTTCTTGCCACTCTTCTTTTGTATACGTTTTAGAATCCATCCACTTGATATCGTCGTATGGTAAACTTTGCATGAGGCCATACCCATAAAGGTTATTAGCATCGAGATAGAGTAAATAGTTTTCGGGCTATGTCTTATCAAAATCTTTTAAATATTTGTTTATTTGCTTTCACATATCGTTTAATACATTGAGAAATGCCTCCGCGAATACCTTTTTCGATCATTAAATACATATCGTAATCGTGTATCAGTTGAAGCTCGATTTTAGTTAATTTTAACATAGCATCCCATGCAAGACTGGGAGCTGTTAGATAGTGTGCTGGATCAAGCTTATAGCAATTCAAACAAATATTCCTAAAATTTTCAAAGATATCAGCGAGCAATAGAACATCTTGAATGTTATAGAGATCAGAGTAATTTCCTAGATTTTTCTCTTTTAATTTGTTCCAAACATTTAAGTAGTGTTGAAAATCTTTCTCAGATAATGCTCTCGTCTGTCAAAAGTGAATAGAAAATCTTGAATTCTCAATTCTTCTGTGTAATCAAGTTTTTTCAATACTGTCGATAAATTCATAGGGAAATATGCCTTTTCCAGATAGAATTTTAAAGATTTCTTCTTCGTCATTTGGCTGTCTTTTTAGAATTTCATTCAATATTCTTCCATCCTGTATAAAATGATTTGTATGTTTGAAGTCTTCTTTCTTTAGATTTTTCGCAAATTTTTCAATAGACGAGGCCATGAATCTAAATGTGTCCACGAAAGAGAATTTTATGAACTTTCTAGGTTTGTCACCATCAAACTCATACCCGTATCCAGAATTTACAGAATAATTTTATATATCATTCATCGGTGTTTTGCAATCAAATCAACATTACCGTACTGTTTTGCCAATTCTTTTATGTACAAATGAGTATCGTAATTTGACATATTATGACAGAAAACTGGAATATTTTGTGGAAATTTTCAAATTCAGATTACAACATGAATGAGCTGCGCCTCGAAACTTTCCAGTCAAATGACAATGATCTCTTACTTTATTATAACTCTTACCTTTCCAACTATCAGGAGTAAAACCATACTGAATTGACTCAACATCATAAGCAGACCATTCGCAAATATGACAAACGTTTGCATTTTGGTATGAGATTTCTTCTTCTTCAGTCAATTTCATAGGTTTTTTGTTCTTAGAATTATATTTTTGTAGCTATGTATTTCGATAATTTATTGAGTTCTTCAAACAATTTTGCAGGAACATTTGGCAAATCTTCTTCATTTTTTGCTCGATAACATATCGGCTTGTACATACGATTGGTCACATTCGACACTAAATATAGAGTAAAACCATAAGGAATGTGCCTCTGAATCTTGGTTGTAGTCGATCTTTGTGGATTGTTCTTACATGTCGAAATTTTCTCTAATATGCTCTCAAAATCCATATAAATAACGTAAGGATAGCTAAACTTCTTTTGATAATTAGTAAATGATGTTGTTTGACCTGGAAATGGGCATAATTGGTTTACAAACTTCATGTTGCTTGCAAATTTCTAAATGATCTGTTAAATCTCCAGATTTGTAGAAATGGCCCTCTTCTACAAAGAAATTTTCTTTCCTTATGCTTGGATAACTGAGAACTCACGAGTTTTATTAAAATCGGTTATCAAAACATAATGAGATTTGTCTTCTTGTTTAACATACAATAAATCGATTTCTAACTCGGCATCATATTTTTCAGAAAATTTGTAACGGAACAATATTGAGTTTCTCATCATAACTGTAGATATTTATAGACATTTTTGGATATTTGTACTTGGAATTGTGACTTCGTTTTTCAAATAATTGTATATCTTTTAAAGACATTGGATACTCAAAGCCCGAAAATATCTCGTCATTTACAAATTTCCCGTATTGCTTTGCTCTATCAGCATTCTTTTCAGGTTTTCCAATAGCACATCGGATAGAATAAACAAAACAGAAATCATCTTTATTTTTGATATTTACACAAGCTTTCTTTACCTTGATCTCTTGTGGTAAATCGATATATGATCCTGCGTTCATAAATTCGTGTTTATTAAGGCTCAAAACTAATTGTTTACAACTTTTGAATGTCCATCCAGAACCTCTATTTGGATGATTTGTCTGTTCTCGATGTGTTAATTTATTAAATTGCTTAGTAATTAAAGTCGTTTACGTCAAAGATTTCATCTGCTTTTATAGTAAAGTACATTGGACACGTTTGTGTTTCACCGTTCACTAAAGTTCTTTCGTATTCACATTCCAAAGAGAGATATCTTTTTCATATTTTTAACATTCTCTTGAAATTTTTCTATTAAACTCTTAATTTCTGGCCTCATAATTGATAGATATTTGTAAATTGACATGGAATTATCGTTTAAAATTTGTTAAAATGTATTGCTTGAAAAGACCGTGTATTGAGGATAAAACTTCAACATCTATGATATTTTCAGGTTTTTCGTTTAAGAGTTTTGTCAATTTCTTCGATCATTTCAGGACTTAGTTTTATCGTTTGTTTCAATGGACAATTTTTCAGCGATTGATTGCATTTTTTCATCATTAAATAGATTGAGATCTTTTTTATCTTCCTTAAAGTTTTTCTTTAATTCACGCAATTTTTCTATATTGTACATCTTTTCATAATCGACAATTTGATTTTCTTTAGCCCAAGTCCTCAAATAATTCAATTCTTTCTCATAAATGCCTTTGTTTTTTAGATGAATTTTAGAATTATAATGTCTATCATAATGGTGTTCAAAAATGTCTTTTTTGCAGTATGGACATGACACCTTTTTCCTCTCCATTTAAATAGAAAAATTTATTTATCTAAATGGTGATTGTAAACCAAACGATTGTGCCTCTCACGGCGTGATATCACTAACGGATATGACGCGGGCGAAGCGATTATCGTGATGGTCGGTCTGTAGTGGCACACCTCGTCGTGCATAGCGCATTCAACTAAAATGTCGGTAATGCAGATTGCTTTAAAGAATAAAAATTGTGTTTCCGTTAACTATTATAAAATTTTCTTTTTTTAAATGTAAGATAATTTTACCTATTTTAAATATGCGTACATTTTGTTACTTGTAATTTTTCAAATTATATTTTAAATTAATTTGTTAAATTTTTACTTCTCGATTGGATGTTGTAGTTTCTTGCTCAGTTATATATGTCCGCGAATTCGGTTTGGTTCGGTTAGGAAGTTTACTTCTGAACTGTTTCAATGCGAGTGGCCATAGCGGAGAAACACCAAGTTCAGAAGTATTCAGATCGTATTCCGGAACCATTTCTCTCTTCTCTCTCTCTCTCTCTAGCCTGAATATAGATCCTAGCCTATAAACGGCAGAAGTGATCGTGTCATAGGCATAAAAAGAGAGGGAGAGAGAAAGAGACAGAGGGAGGAGAAAAGGTCGACCGAGAATTGGTTTTGCACTTTTTGACTTTGAATTTTTTTCTATTTAAATGGAGTTCTTGAAGGAGTTAAATGATATTGGAGAATGTAAGCTTAAAGAGTATAAGAAGTTTAATGAATTAGAAGAAAAAAAGAAGTACAAAATCATGAATTTGGAGAAAATGAAAGATAAATTCGGGTTTACAATAATTGCCGAGTTGGAAGATTGTAAAGTACACTTACCGAACAGATTTTTGACTGTTTTGGATGAGAAAAAAGATTAAAGAATTAAACAAAAATGAAAAATTACACTTGGTTGTTACTGGAAAGAAGACTATTAAAGATAAAGACTGTGTTACTATCAATTTTGTAGAATAAGGATTTTATTTCGTGGCTTGATCAATATACTTCCAACTCCTCGGAGCTCCAACCGCCATGTAAACGCTTGAATTTTTCAAGAATTAGATTTTCTCTTTCTTCTTTAGAATCACAAGGAATATTACGAACATTAATGTGTTTCATTTCATCCAAAATGTCATCAAAAACGAAAAGCAAGAATTCTTTGTTTTGTTTTAATGAATTTTATTGATAAATCTTGATATTGACAAAGAGTCTCTAGTAATGCTGTATAATTCCTACATCCTCTTTCATAAACACTTCTGTAGCTCCAATCCTTCATAGTTTTGATCAAATTATGGTGGATAAAGTTATAAATAGTGCCCAAAAGACTCCATACAAAATTGCTTAAAATATTCTGTTTGCTGTTTTTCTTTTAACCTTTGTCCAAGATCTTTTGAAATTAATTCATACATGTCCGCTAGAGCTATCCGTGTTGAAATATATTTGGAATCCAAGTCCTTTAAATTTAATGCTGATATCAATTGTAGTTTGCAATATTCTGGTAACTCTTTGAACTCTTTACAATTTTCCCCCCTGGCAACTTCTTGAAATGCTAGAAACTGAAGAGAGCTTGGTGAGTTCATGTTTGCTATTTAGTAGAAAAGTTTTTTTATTAAAGCATGTTTTTAGTAAAAATGTTTTAAATTGATTAAATTTTATTAAGATTTCGAAGATTTTTCCTTTATTCGTAGCAGATTTGACAACATTTTACAAAGCACAGCTTAAGAAAGTAGAAGCAAACAGCTGTAGATTTGGTTAATTTTTCATTCCACAGAGTAGATAGTAATGTACCGATCGCTTTTGGAGACGAACGACTGTAGATTCGGTTAATTTTTCATTGAGATTTGCTGTGTTATTTCTCAGCTTCCTTTATGGTACATTGAACAGTATTTTACATTGATTTACCGTCTGTCCCAAAAGTGAGCTAGAAACCCCATATTCATATCTACTACTATACACCTATATGAGTACAACTATACCATACATGCAAACATGTAATTAAATCTTTATTTTAAAGATAAGTTCCCTTATTCACTTTAGAGTATGTGTTAATATATTACTGTAAAGATCCTTTAATCCCTAACCATTTTCGGTATGAACGTTTAACTTTATTGCTAATTTCATTTCTTTAAAAACCTTATGTGGATTGTACAGGTTTCTGCTTTGCCGTAACGTATTAATAATAATTACTAATATACCATTGGTTATAGCTAAGCATTTTTAAATGTTGTATTTATCTCGTTTTTTCTCGAAAAGGGATCATCTGTAGAGTTATGAATAAAACCTTTTACAAATAATTTTCCGTAGAGAAGAACGTGTTGTATTGTGGTGCATTTCCACGAGGAAATTTATCTGAGCGTTACTGAAGCCTTTTACTTAGTAGGCTGTAAAAGATTCTTTTATGTCTGCTGGAGGATGTAAACTGTCTTCCAGTCATCTCAATAATAAAATGAGCTGTAGACTTTAAATATTGTGCGTGCAATTTCAGTGAAGATTTTTTATGACAGGTGATGTGGGGTACTCCTACATTCTTGAAATTAAATTCATTGTGAAATAATACATGTTTAATGACTGGAAGGTCTCTGAGCATATCTAAACTGAGGAGTGTTTTTTGTTTTAATAGTTTTTATGAGAATAGTCTCTTTCGATAAAAAAAAAGTTTATTTCAATTTACATGTTAAACTAATTTATACCTAACCATGCGTATCCCCGAAATAGAACAATCATAACCTAATTTCAGATTTTTAAACCTAAGTACCACCTTTAATCGTCACATGTACAAGTTTTTAATATTTCAAGTAATCCTACACCTACAATTGTTTAAAAAAACCTTATCGACCTTAAATCCTGACTTAGAGTACCTTTATAACCCAAATAAATAAATGTTTGTATTCTCTGGCGAGTTCTGGAGATTTATTACTACTGTTATTTAACTCTTAATGTTAACCAAGATGTTGATTAAAATCACTTTGGTAGTGGGTTAATTCTACAGAGAGCTCTCTAATTTTCAGCTGACGTATTTTTCATAACAACAACTCATTCTAGTTTGTAGAAAGTATAATTTTGAAAGTGAAACTGAAATCCACTAAGATTTTATATTACTGTATCATTTTAATTGACTATATCTTATTTCTTATAGTGTAAAAGAAACCATCTTGGTGCTAAAGTCAGTAACTAATTGAATCACTTGAACATCAGAGACCATATTTATCTCAAAAATGGTCATCACAGTTTATTAAATTATTAAATATTAAATATAATACGCTTAAATAAACATAATTCAGTTTAGTGGTTATATACATAAAAAACTTAGCATAAACTGTTTCAACTCAAGGTGAATATTTATCCAACTGCAAAATTGCAAGAAACATGACAATTATAAATAATTTAGGAAATATTTCTCCTTTTAAGTTTTAAAATATTTAGTAGATATATATGAACGAATACAAACTGACAGGTAGCGAAAGCTACTAGGGCTTTGACCCTCGAGACACAAGGCAAAAACCTAACCGGCAGAGGCCTTGAAAGATGTGGGGGACCCACCCCCAACAGTCCACAGCGACTTGACTTGACTTGTTACTGAAATTGGTACATGGAACTGCTAAGTTCTGAAATTGATTCTTTCTGCACATAAAGACAGCCCAAGGCAAGATTCTTTCTCTATTTAACCCAAAGATTACAAAATATCTCATTGATCAAATAATTTCTAAGTAAAGCGAAAACCACGAAATTAAAAACATAATGTAAAATAGAATTTACTCAATTATCATTAAAATTTGAACTTTTCCTGTGTTTTGTGCTTTAATTATTACTGCAGATATATATGAGGGAATACAAAGTGATACTGAGATTGGTGCATGGAATTTCTAAGTTGTGAATTGATTCTTTCTGCACACACTTTGGGGTACAGACAGATTTAAAGACAGTCTAAGACAAGGTTCTTTTTGTATTTACCCAAAGATAACAAAATATTTCATTGATTAAATAATTTATAATAAAAGCGAAAACGACGAAATTAAAACGTATGCAAAATGAATAAAATATAATTTATTCCAATATCATTAAATTGGAACTTTGCCTGTGTTTTGTGCTGTAATTAATACTTACTAGAACTAGGATGTAATTTGCTTTGGATAACAAGAGATATTATGAAGCACAACTTAGATATCTAATTATAAAAATAACTCATCCACGTACGGCCTGGTCCTGGAACTGGCCATCGCATCTTATTCTAGCTGATGTTTCTCTTAGGTGCTACGAGTTGAATGGATACGGAACACAAAGATTTAGAATTATCTAAAAACAAATCTATAAATTACCTATCCCTTGATGTTATCCAGGTATATTTAAACAGTTTTGAACGTACGTTTTTTTACTTTAATTTTCTCTTAACAGCATTGCTTCTTTACGCAATGCTGTTGTGTTTTTTTTTTGAGCTGTTTTTTATTAGTACTGACATCAGTAAAATTTTTCTTGTTATGTGATTGTCCTGTACATACTATAGAGACAAACATGTTTTAAAATATAACTTACATTTGATTTATGTCTTAGGTTATGGTGTATATGGTAATAGATAAAAATTGCATATAGGATACAATTCCTTGGGGAACAAAAAGTAAACTTCCTACTCGTGTACGCTTTGCGTACAGATCAATAAAAATAGCTTAAAAACAACCGTTTTAGCATCTTCTACTAAAAACAAACAAAGGTAATTTGTTAATTACTATAACTATAGCACACAAAAAAGAAAGGAATATGAAATAATTATTTACATTAAATATTAAATAATATATATTAAATAATAATATTATGTATACTTTGTGATAAAGTTATCATTACATATGAAACTGCTCCATTGTTTTTTTATGAATAATACTCGCTAAAAATATGAAATAAATTGCTTCGTGTAACGATAGAAAATGAGTGTGGATATTTTGATTTCTAAATGATAAAAGTAAATAAAATAACTCATCCTTGTCATAAACTGTACCATGTCCTCGCAGGAATAACGTAATCGTTTTAGGATTGCCTGAAAACGGTGTAGCCTGAAACTCAATATTGGAACTAACCAGTTAGTAAATGTAATCCAGAGTGGACTCATATAATAAAATTGTCACAATTTCTCAACCTACCTTATAAGACCTATGTATGTAAAAACCAATATTTTCTTTCCAATTTCTTATATAAACAGCATATACAACTTATAGTCTACATCCTACCGCATTTTTAAAAATCTGCACCTTTTGAGACTTTTAAGAATCGTACGAGTGAGTCATTTCAAGCTTAATTAATAGCGGTTAACAATATTATTAAATATTGTGTCTTTAATCTGATATAAAATTAATCACTAATCATGAATGATTAGTAACGCAATTGCTGTGGATATTGAAGAAAATATGAGCAAAATTATAAAATTTTGAGTGTCCATTGAATTATAATTATTTTATAAGTTCTAAACTCAAAATTCAAAACCTACAATTGAAGCTAAATTTTGCTTCATTGAAGTCAACGTTTCATCGATAAAATTTAAACGTTAACTCTTTAACGTTAACTCTTCATTAAAGTCTTTGTAATATCTCCCAGTTATAACGTGTTTAGCAAGCATTGTGAATATTTGAACTGTCATATAAAAGTTTTTTAATTACCTGACTGCTAAATAAGGCAAATATATTTACAGTATGAATAAAGAAGTACTATTTTTACTTTATAACAGGAAGTTAATATTCTTAAACGAGTACTTATACTAAAACTTTATTTTCGCCTTTAAAATTAATACTTATATAATCAAAAGTCACATATAGTATTCCATTAAGTAGACCTAATGTAGATCACGTAGTGATTTTGGAATAGTTGGATTAAAAAATAAAACATGAAGAGTTTTTGGTATAATCTCGTACATTTTCAGATGCAGGTAAATTACTGCTGTAGAGATACCTGATAGTTTTTGCGTAAGCGTAGAATAAAATATATAATATGATTTTTTATTCATCCAAGAAAACGATTCAGTACACATTTTTATAGAAAACTAAACAACAGTTTTCTTGGAAAAAATAAAATCCTAGGAACAAAATTTATTCTTAGATTTTCTAAATGTAACATGCTGTCTTTGTTACTTTCAAATCGTTTTATAATAAAACTCCCTTTAGTATGAGAGAGGTGTGTCCGCAACATACATCTTTAAACAGTCCATTTTGAGTTGTATTTGTATTGAGTTGTATAGAGTGGTGAAGCAATAGTGAATATCACCAAAACGTTTTAGTGACATTTAGCTTAAAAATACAAGTCTATAATATATTAGTTGCACAATTTGTGAGTTTTTGTAACTAAAAATTCAAGTAAATACTTTTTGATCTGATCAGTTACAATTCCTGAACTGGAAAAATCTTTGATTAGATAAAAAATTAAAATACTGCATTGAATTCTAGGTTTTAATTGATACATGTTTTTAAATTTAAATATTAATGAAGGTTTTTATGAATTCAGTTAAACTAAGTTATGAATACTGTAATCATTCGAAAGTAGAGTGCGTAAACTAAAACTCGGAACTCGGGTCCTTAAGTTGATAATTTGAGACAGAATTACTGAACTACGTTAGAATACGTCTTTAAGGCACATTCTGGTAATTCTTCAGCTTATGCCCATTAGATATGCAAGTACATATTTTGCAATAGTAAGGTGTATTTAATATCGCTTACATTACATTAATATTGCTATATAATGCAATTATTGTAATGAAACTAATTTTATATTTAGTTTAAGCGAAACATGTTAAGTATTTGAAAAAGTCAGTGGAATGTATTACGGAATTTATTACAGAAATACTAAGATAGACAGATTATTTTTCGTATACAATCGGAGAGCACAAAAATGGGTTAAATTATTGCTTTTTTGGTAAAGTGTTTACAAGTGTAGGAATTATTACATGTAAGCATTTATACATAATTAAGTTGGGGCTTTCTTAGTATTAATCAGTTATTATACACACTACTGTTGAACTCACTGTAAATATTTATGTTCCTACTGAATACGGGGAAGGTAACACATATGTGGGGAAATGGTTTTTAGAAAACAATTTTATGAACTGTATAATTTAGATTTAAATATCTTAAGATCGTTGTATATCTTGGAAAATATTAAGGCAATTCTGCATGCATAATTTAGATACATGGAGAATTAAAAACAGCACAAAGCGCAGATTTAACATAACACGTATCATAGCTTTTACGAAGAACATACCAGAGGGATTTATTTTGTACAGTAATCATATCAATGCAAGATATAATCGATGAAACGATTAGCAAACATACATTTTCTGTTTACTTTAAAACGCGTTATTTATTTTTAGAATATATTTTTATAGGTTATTATTTACTTTAAACCATAATAAATGTACTAGTATAGTTATTTATGCTTGAAAAAATTGGCAATAAAAATAAGATAAACTACGTACTGTGGATATCAAGAGATAGTGAGAGCAGAAACTATGATCTAAGAAAAATAAAAATAAACTCACTGTAGGTCCTGTGGTCCTCTCTCTGAGCCTCACATCGTGTTCCTTGTCTAGTGGTTCTCCGAAGCTGCTACGATTAGAGTAAATTTTGAATATACTACTGAACAATTCGAACCATTTAAATATACCGAAAATTTCTACCGTTGTTTTCCATGGATATAAGAAATTTCGATGTGTACTTCTGTAGGGGACATACCATAATGGCATGTTTTAATTGCACTTATTTTCCAGTCTGGGGGAAAAAACTTTACGAGTATAAGCAAAGCCTTGAGTTTCGTAAAAGTGATGTAATCTTTCCTCCAAACATGAAATTGATCGTCAGCAAAAAATTAGCTTTGGTGTGGGGGTTATATTTAAAGTTACAACGAAGTTTAAAAATATTAAGTGTTATGTTTATAAAAATAACTGTTTTATTAAACACGTTTCAATCTAACTATCCTACCCATAAGTGATGAGTGATATAACCGTCAGTCAACGATATGAAGAAACTAATTAACCATTTTCAGCCAAGTATTCGTTATTGATACTTTAAAAAGATTCAAATTTTTATATTTACACAAAGTGTAACCTAAGAAACATTAAACCTGTAAATCATTCATTATAAAGTACAATTGTATACTAATCTTTTATGTTTTACTCAATCCTTGGCCTTTAAACGTTCTCACCGTACCCTAGTCTGACTTGCACTCAGGGTTTGGGGTTTGTAGTATTTACACAGGACTACACACACACCTTGCAGCAATAAAAGGAACTAGGTGTTGATTGGATACCTCTATTATATTACTTTTCAAACTTTTTTTGTATTTTAACTCACTTTAATCCCAAATAAGGGCTTTTAAATCTGTGAATTAGAGTACAGTAAATAGCGTACTAAGAAAGTTTTTAATTTACAAAACGATATTACTAGCAGATGACGTATTACTAATAGAATGTCTTATAAGTACTACGTTACATTTATTCATAAATAACCTATAAATATAAATAAATTCAATTTCTAAAAGCATTATATCTTGTATCATTTTACTGCACACCTTTTAATATGATGAATGCGTATTATATTTATAAGTTTGAAATTTGACTACCTAATACGTCATGTACATATGTAAAAGGTATGCATTGAGATTTAAAAACCTAAGGCAGTAAGTTCGAGTGTAAATACTGACAGTAATATTACTAACTTGTCCGTCAGTTTTTTGGAAGTTTTTTTCTAACAGCCTTCACATTGAATACGCTTTATAGATAAAATCATTGAAGGAGGTATTTATTAGTTTAATTTTCCAAGAAAAAAGGCCAACACATATGTTGGATACATTATACACATATTAATATTCTAAACAAGGATTGTCTTTTGGTTTCACGTTGCAGTTCTAAGACACTTTACTTGTAATTTTAAACTTTCTTTAGGAGCTTGTGTTAAAATCTTCATTCCGCTAAGATTTGTTTGTAGAAACTTGGATCTGTGTAATCCATTTTTAGTCAAAATGTAGAGGTTCAACGTTTAGCTTAACTTATATGGAAGGCGATATTCAGTTAAAGACGAGTTTTGGTTTAGATTTTTCTCGCCAAACTTCTCTCTGACTGTTAGGGTATCCTTCAAGGTCCTGAATGTTTGTCATTAATAGTAGTCCTGCCTGTTCTGTTTACTTATCTAGCCTGGCTCTGGTGAGTTCCTATTCTTGTCGGCCTAATCCGAGAAAGAATCCAAGACTCATGGTTATAACTTGGATGGTTTTATTGGAATAATCCCCAGCATCTTCCCTGTCACAATATATCCATTTTCATTTCGAAGTAACTCGGTCTATACAATGTACTGGATGGTGTATTTTGACATTATAATAATAATTTCCTTACTTTTCAATTTATTGGAAAATTGACATCCTACAACTATACTTCATTGCCTTTGGCCGAGCCGGTCTCAGTTAGAGATAGCGCGGGTTCGAATCCTGTCTGGGACCATTGCACTTTTTATCAGTACCTTCGACCTTGTAATGCATCGACTCTCCCCCTTATTCTGTTTGATAAGATCCTCGCACAAGCCCTGTGGCCCATGAGGACGGGCAGAGTAATGCTTAAAAGGAGATCGGCTTCTCTTTTTTTTTAAACAAGAAACTCAGTCATAACCGGGGAAAAAAAATTACACATATACGGTAACCAAGGAGAAATCGAGTAAGTTTACTAAAGTGGTGGGCTTCTCTGACGCTCAGCTTTAATTCCATAGTTGGGACAGATCCATCATACAATTTTGTCTATGTAGAAATATTTTGTCTATCTCATGCAATATTTTAAGACGGTACTAAAATAAACTGTTGGTAAGCAAGCGAGTGCACTACAACGTAATTGTAAATTCATATATTGCCAATAGCTTTTAACATTGTTCACAATATATTATAACTTCCCCCTATGAATAAAATTGTCTTTAAAATCTGAAATGATTGTTCACAGTTTGTTGTTATATTTATTAACCAATATATTTTATCGTTCCTATCATAGTTTATATTTAATAGCCTAAAATACACTCAGGTAAATACATTAGATTGCCATGTACTAAGATCAAACACAGTAAACGCAGCTATGGTTGGAAAGCTAATTATATGTGATTGTGGAGTGCATCTCTAGTTCACCTTCCTCTTACGTGTAGCAACTAAAATTAACCGTCTTCCATACAAGCAAATCTTACGTACAACCAAACGTTCCAAAAATTACACAGCTATGGTGAGAAGGAATGATTCAGTGAGAGTAACTGTAAATTTTAAGTGTCAAAACGATGCGGGTGTTTGGTTTTAACATTTTTAGTTTTCGTCGCCGACTATTTGTGGATCCAATTAGACAAACGTGACACCAGATTAATTTCAGGTGCAGCTAAATTTTACATGGGACATGAAATCATACCTTCCCACCATACCTGTTTTTATGTGTAGAACACTCGATTACTCATTCCGTGCTTTGGGATCGGTGCACTAAATTGTGCAATTGATGAGACTACGAAAATACCTATTCGCATATATTGCAAATATTTTTTCGTTTGAGTGTCTCTGATGGACGAAAGATGCTGGGAGACACTTTTTCAATAATTATCGCCGACTCTCTTTTGATCCCTTCAGACGAACATTACTCAGATTTCAGAAGTCTGCAACAGGATATTATAGGGTGCATTAATACTCATGTAAATTTAAAAAGAGCTTCTGGGGGTAATTTCAGCAACTAATTAGATGAGTTAAAAATTATGGACCGTATTTCTCCTCAAATTTGTACAATATCCTTACTTAATTTTTAAGTGTAAACGAGTAAACGTAATTAAGTTATTAATTGTAATCCTAAGTCAACTAAAATTCACTAATTTCAAATTATTTTTAATATTACACTATGAAATATTGATAATTGACTATTATTTAATATTTAAACTGTATATCAAATAAGTATGAAAGGACATTAAAACATTTCCATATGATTTTGAAGGTTATTGTGAACTGATTCTTTCTGTACACTTAGAGTACTTAAAGGATTTAAATAATCCAGGGGTTCTTTCTGTTTGCCCACTAAATATAACTTATATATTATATATATATTAAAAATTTATTTGTTTGATTAAGATAAACTTCACTAAAAAATATAATAAAATCATTTTAAATATTAAATTCCCGTTCATAACTACATTATTACATAGGAACTGTCTCAATGTGTTTTTTCTGTAATTATTAAATCGCTAAATCTATGATTTAAACTACTTTGGTTATAAAGGAATATTAAAAGAAAATCTTTGATTTGTAAATAATTAAAGTAACTCATCTATAAGTCCTTGTCTCGATCCTGGTCTTTGCCATAGTACTGGGTGATTCCTGGTGTAGATTTTCCACGTCCTGCGTGTCTAACGACTTTACTTATTACATTGAGAGACTCCTGGTCCTTATCTTTATCGCTTTTAGCCTAATTGCACTTGTTTTAGGTGGGCTCCTCTAAACCAACTTGGTGTGTGAATTTAACGACTTGTGTAAAATAATTTTAAATTTATTGAAAAACATTGAATTACATGTTCTTACGTTGTTTCTATGGATATTAAAACAATATTATATTCAAACTTTTATATGATTCACCTGTGTCTATTTCTTATCATGTCGTGTATAAGACTGATAAATTGAAGGTTATGATTGTTTTCATAACCAGCCTGCAATGCCCTATCACTAGTAGGGTTGTCCCACTACCTTCATTAACTCCCCATACTTATTGCATGGTGGACATTGATTACTTCCCTGTACTTTAACTAATTATAGTCTTATTAATATTTAGCATTTTTATTGCTTGAATATAAAAAGGTAAACTATGAAGCATATTTAAAAATACAGAATTTATTTCTCAGTATAAGTATAAACACATTAGAATAATTAAAAATAATATGCTGTTTTATACTCATCTTCGGGATTAATGATGTCTTTGACCATATCCGCACAGGACGTAAAGGGTGTTAGAAACTGTAATTCTCTCTTTTTATTAAGAAGCAACTTATATTATGTAAAGCTATTAGAAGTTTCAATTACAGTATTCCACTACTCTTGATTATCAGATGCATGAATATAAAATATAATTAAAAGTTTAATTATATATTTCCCAATTTAAGAAGAAATCACTTATTTAATGTAGCATTTTGTACCAATTACAAAATTTGTAGCTCTCACTTCTAATGGACTGTGCTATTTACCTTTTTACGGGCAAAGTTAGAAGAATTAGGTCCTCTTTCACAGTTAACTTGCGAACATACAACATAAAATACAAAAATTACTTGTAAATTCTGTCGATATTCTGTACTTAAATTAAATTTAATAAACAATTTACTAGTTAATACCTACTGACTACAAAGCGCTTTAATGACAACATTATAAAAGGTTTTTCGATTTATAATGTAAATCACTGGCGCTATGGTCTGGTATATGTGTGTAAAACTATTAAAATGACAAATACAGTATAATTATTGTTCCCACCACTATAACATCGATGAAACTTAAAATATTTCGCACTGGGAAAAATGCTTTAACCGAATTAGTTCACTCCTGTTTCCATCTGTATGTCCTATATGTCTCTCTGCCTTATGTATATCCTGTTTCACTGTCCGTATCTGTTTTATGTTACACATATTAAATTCGAACTGACTTTACAGACAAACTGGGCATTAAGCCTCCACCACTATGTATCAAAAAATAAAAAAAATACGAGGACTGATAGAGATCATCACCGCAAAGTCAAAAGTTTAAGACACTAAGCTAGAGTTTTAGCACACGTTCAAAGTCCTTGTGTTTCACATAAGGTGACTTCCGAACCACCACTAATAGTGACCATTGATATTATGAGTGAATTCCGGTGAACAACCTAATAAAATTGTGATATCCTTGGTGAATTAAGTTAGTTAAATGAAATAGATTCCTGTGCTAATGATCTACGTAAGAATATATTTATCATACCGGGATGATCGAAATTATCTTCTGCAAAAAATCTAATGAACAAATCTTAGAGATATTTTTTAAACTCTAAAATTGCTGCCATCGCACTACGCGAGGTTTAAGTCAGCGTTTCCCACAAGATTATATAACGTACATAATTGATATTTTTTCAATGTTTTTTACATAATAATATAATATACAAACGGTTTCTATTAACTTATCCACATCCTGCCCTTTTGTTGCTGTAAAACGAACTTTTGATATAAGATGTAACTTTGGTACATTTTTAAGGATTTCAAGTGGGATTTTATATTTTTATTTCCTAGTTTGTTTCCAAAAAGTGTCAATATTGTTTTTTTATTAGTTTGTCTTGATTTTGCATATCTTGGGGTGTATTTGGTAATATGATAGTGATATGCTGCCTAAATTGGAAAAAATGTTACAAAAATGTTATTTTTTGTAACAGAAATGAAGTTAGCAGTTGATTGCAATTCATACTTTCTTATTCATAAACAATTTTTGCTGCAAACCCTATACATGACATGTTACGCTTTGTTCATTTTAATGCCGTTTGCATTACCAATCATAATCCACGTGTTAAGTTTTATAGTTAAAATCATTGACTATAAACAAATTTATTTGCTAAATTCATTAAATATGGGCATTTGCGTATTAAGCTAATAAAGTGAAGCTCACTTAAATCTCAGAAATATCCAGTCAGCTTATACAGCATACAGATTACGAGAAAGAATGTGTGTATATATGTGTATATATACCAAACTGTATAAATTGAGTTTGGTTCCTACTCGCTTTTTACATCCATTTCTCAAAAATAATAATATATATTATTCATAATAATTAGTACGATTGACAGCACATTCCGTACAAAAACTGCTGCTTTTTGAATTTATTACTTAAAGTTTATTTAAAGCTATTTAAAAGAAACAATAATGCTTATGGGCAATCTTGTTTTGTCTTGTAGCATTCGACACTTTTTATTTACATCTTTAAAGTTTAGCAATTGATTATAAATTATTCTGAAACGCAGGGTTTACGTAGAGTAGAATAAAATCCTATGAAAATAATGTTCCAAAGAAACTGAAATTCTATGCCTGAAAAAATTAAATTAATTACGTCTTATTAACTCTATTTACAAAAATTGTCTTCTATAGTCCCATATTCTGACAACATCTAGATACGTCAATAAAGTTGGAATTAAAACTATTAACCAACAAATCTGATAACAAACAGTTTTTATTGAAAGAAATATTCTATATCATAATTTATTTTACTCCTTTTAAAAACTTAAAGCTAATTATATGTTCCTTTCTTAATGTTTTTAAGAAAAAGGAAAGTAGTACAGTAAAGTAAAGATGTCTTACTTACTTTTACCAGGGCGAAATTAGGACTAAGAAGCCATCTCTAAACACTTAACATAGGGACCAACGACTCAAAGGTGACTTCCGAATCACCACCAATGGCCGGGCAGGCCCGTTGCATGCAAGGTCAGAATCGCTCAGCGGTCAAAACATCCAAGCATCAGCCACGATCGACGTTGCCTTGATCTGTTATCTTGCGATAACCGTTGTACCCGCTACACAGTGGCCGTTGGCAAGTAGTTGATTCTTAACAGCAGTAAGGAAGCAGAGTCACTTATCTCCGTTGACTACAGATAACATTGACTGACTGACAGGCAGGGCCGTGCTTAACTTTGGTGAGTCCCGAGAATGATATTCGGCCGGGCCCCGTCATATACCACCACTCGCCTCGGTACAAAGAGTGGCAGGGTTGGCCTGGGCCCCCTAAGGGCTCTGGCCCCGGTACAATTACCTGACAAGCCTTGTCTTGAGTACAGGCCTTACGACGGGGACTAAACCCTCTCCTCTCCAAAATAAACATAGAAAAAATCAGTTTTTCAATAAGTTATTTCCCGACAGTTCTTATTCTCTAATTTTTTCTTTCTCTAAAATGTTAGTAATCAACAGAATTATTTAAATCAAATCCGTAATTTATTCTACGTAAGATTACTTCATGCAATATGGGTTTGTATCAGTTAATCAGTACTACACAGTCCCGTAACAACAAAGTGCACTAGTTGTTGATTGGACACTTCTATCACGTTACTTCTCGAACATTTATTAACTCACCTATATCGAAATAAGGGCTTTTAATGTGACAACTAATTTAGAAAATTTTCTTTTGACCAAGTTTTATTTAACAATAATATCTTAGTAGTGGATTCGTAATTTAAAAACTTGCCAAAAAATATTTTATATCTACGTAGTACCTTACTTTTATTTATAAATAAGTCCTCTAAATATAAAATTAATCGATTTCCAAAGCTACAATAATTTTTTTGTTCCTTTTATTTCACACTTTTTTATTCAAATGTATATATATATATTAGAATTACAGCTATAAACATTTGTAGCTAAGTACATCACTTACGGCTGTAGAGCTTGGATTGAATTTTAAAAACTTTATCGTAAAATTACTAGCTACTCCGTCATTTCTTGGAAACTGAGGAAAGAAACCTTGCAGTGTAATTAATAAACGTTTTTGTAACTTGGAAAGCTGATATGACATTACTCTGAGTAGAATAAGACAGTTGTTTTCTGGAATGTCACTTTTAGCCAGGTTTTTAATACGCAAACTATCTCTAAAATATGCTTTGATTATGAACAATATTTTTATATCTACTATTGCCTATTGGTTATGGACATTAGTCAGTAGAATGTAATATAAAATGGATTTGTTATTATCGCAACAAGTAGCAACCTTAACATTCAATACGCTTTGTGAATAAAATCATTGATGGAGGTATTTCAAAATACCGCCAAAATATCTGAGAGACACATTATACACCTATCTTTATTCTGAACAGTTGGTGATCTTAACGGTTTCACGGTGCAGTCCTAAGTCACCTTCAGTGCAATTTTACTACTTTAAATTTTTATTTAGGGGCTTGTGCTAATCCTCATTCCTCTAAGATTTATCTGTGAACACTTGGGTCTGTGTAGTCCATACTTTGTCAAGAAGTGGAGGTTCGAAAGCCAGCTTAACTTTATAGAAGGCAATATTAACCTAAATACGAGTTAGGTTTAAAAAGATCTTTCTCGTCACCCCCTATCGCCATCCGTTATGTTTGTTATCCTTCAAGGTCTTTAATGGACTGCAAATTAATTGTTCCCCTGCCTGTTCCGTTTTATATTAATTTCCGTACGAAAAAACACAAATTAGTAATGAAACATGTTTAAAACAATATAGCCTACTATTCTGAATTTAACAAAATTTTCAGAATGGGTCAGATCACGCGATGCTTGCCCGCTGCGCAGCGCTTCGCGCTGCTTGCTCTTTTAGAAAAAAAATTTACTCGAGCTTGCAAACTCCAAGCCCAGATCAAGCGGCGCGCGTTTATCACTGATATTTAATCCACGTTTTTATCCGTTTACAACTAATTACGTTAAATTTAATTAGCGTGGATAACAGCAAATTTACATATTTACTTCGTTACAATCACCGAATATTCGCTGATTCTTCTATTTTTCAAATTTACTAAACGACCTTTAAAATTATTGAACTATACACGTATAAAGTATATTTATAACTGAATAAGTGATTTTTATTTGTTGCAATTGCAAATCACTATGACTACAAACTAAATGTAAACTGTTAACATATTCCAGTGAATATCGCAATATGTGGGGTTGACAGTGCTTGTAATTAACAAAATTTATCTATCAAATTACTATTCTATGCGACATTTGGAATTTATATCACACTTTGAATATAAAATAATTATTGTAAACTGAATCATTGTTGTGTTCTGCTATAATATATAAACAATACTACACTGTTAAATGAACTGTTAACATAGTTCCACGTGAACTATGAACAAGTCGGAGGTTGACAGAAGTTCGTAATACAGGAAAAGAATAGAAAATCAATCTGCTCTTTATAATAATACCGAAAGAACAATAGCAAACAGTTGTAATTTGTAAACACTACAGTGAATTCGCTGTAGTAAGTAGGATTAATATATAAATATAAATGATATTTGCAAATAAAATTGATGATAATGTAAACGATTACTGTAACAAAATAAAAGAAAAAGTTTAATAATAAATCAATGTACAAGTGATTGGTTTTCTAGCCACAGAAATATGCTGTTTAAAACGACTAAATTAGAGAGAAAAGGTTTAGATTTCGTGTTTAAAACTAATTTAAAATGACAAAGACGGTGAATTTAAGTTAAGATTGTATAATAGACAATAAAGAGAAGTGATATTTTATTTTATACGGTTAATTAGAGTGAAAACAACTAACTAAAGTGTACAGTAAAATGTGTTAATTATTAATATAAATAAATATATAATATATATATATTTTGAAGACCAGTAATTAGTTATAAATAGATATAAATTGACGCACACTGTTTAGTATTTGAATATGAACTGTTATTATTCGATAACATCAATCAATTTTTGTCGCAAAAAGTGTTATATATTCGTGTACATTATTAAATTTTTATGTAATTTGTGATGGTATATAATGACAGTTTTACTAATAATTAGCATAGTAATTACTAGATACATGTCGGAAATATACGACAAGAGTGAGAAATAGGATTATTAAAGTCGTAAACTGTGAAAACGAGTGATATTGTGGTGGCCTTTAAAAAGGCCGTTTGTGGGAGCCGGGCGGGCGGCTTTGTGTCGCGCGTTGGCGGGCGACTTAGGCCTTCTTCTCGGTCTTCTTGGGCAGGAGCACGGCCTGGATGTTGGGCAGTACACCTCCCTGGGCGATGGTGACACCGGACAGGAGCTTGTTCAGCTCCTCGTCATTCCTGATGGCCAGCTGAAGGTGACGGGGAATGATCCTGGTCTTCTTGTTGTCACGGGCCGCGTTACCGGCCAACTCGAGAACCTCGGCGGCGAGATACTCCATGACGGCGGCCAGGTAGACCGGAGCTCCGGCACCCACTCGCTCGGCGTAGTTGCCCTTGCGGAGCAGACGGTGGATCCTGCCGACCGGGAACTGAAGACCGGCCCTGGACGAGCGGGACTTTGCCTTTCCCTTCACTTTACCGCCTTTGCCTCGTCCTGACATGTTGCGCTGTACTCGGTTGCGGGGATACAGATAGAAGCCGTGGTCAGGTCAGGTCGCTGTGACTGTGGGGGGGTGGATCCCCCACTTCTCTCAAGGCCTCTGCCGGTTAGGCTTTTACCTTGTGTCGCAAGGGTCGAAGCCCTAGTAGCCTTCGCTACCTGTCAGTGGGGTGAATGTCGTGTTGTAGTCGTAGTCGTTCTATGTCGTCAGTCGTCCATTGGAAGACGCAGTTGGGGGACCTCCTGGGCTCGAAGCTCACGGATGTGATCCCACGGAGAGGAATCTGCTGCTTCTTCGAGGCTCGATGTCAGGCCTTCCACGAAGCTCCTGATGGTAGGAACGTTGGACGAAGCCCTGACCACGGTGTTCCTCACGAACCAGGGCGACCCAGTGGCCCGCCGGAGACAAACGCTCTGGACAGCGAGCAGCTGCCTCCGAGCGGTCTTGCAGGTGAGGTTGTACCATGCTGGGGCCGCATAAGTGAGCACTGGTCGTATCAGAGCCGTGTAGAGCAGGACTTTCGTCCTGGTCGGTAGCTTCGTGGAGTTGAGCAGGGGGCCGATGCTGCCGATGCCCTTCCTTGCTTGACCGCAGATCCTCTTGACGTGGGGAGTGAAGGTCAGCTTGGAGTCCAGAAGTACCCCCAGGTACTTGACTGACGTCTTCCATGGTATGTCGCCACCGTTGAGTGTCAGGTGACGGCCGTCCGCTTGTCTCCTTGTCCTCGTGAAGTTTATGGCTTCACATTTGTCAACGTTGACCTTAATCCTCCACTTGGTCAACCAGGGCTCCAGTAGGTGCAGCTGCCGCTGGATGTAGAATCCAGCCATCCTCAGGTTGGCAGACGTGGCCGTGAGGAGCGCATCGTCCGCGTACAGGGACAGCTGCACTCTCGGAGCGACCGGAAAGTCGTTAGTGTACCACAGGTACAGGATCGGGCCGAGGACCGATCCTTGTGGCACACCAGATGTCACTGGGCGGGTCGTGGAGGTGGATCGGGCAACGCTGACGGAGAAGGTCCGGAGGTGGAGATAGCTGCGGAGCAGCCTGAAGATCCTGCCAGGCAACGGTGACGATGTCAACTTGAAGAGCAGTCCCTCGTGCCACACCTTGTCGAAGGCTTTGCTCACGTCTATCAGGACCGAAGTGGAGTGGTGCTTCCTCCCTACAGCTCCGGTGATGTTGTTCAGGACTCTGCGGAGCTGAAGGGTGGTGGAGTGGCCGGTGCGGAAGCCGAATTGTTCTGTCCTGATAGACGCGAAGAACTCCTCGGGAAATCTCGCTAGGACGATCTTCTCCAGGATTTTGGAGAGCACAGGCAGGAGGGAGATCGGCCTGTGGTTCTCCGGGAAGAGAGGGTCCTTGCCGGGCTTGGGTATCACGATCACCTTGGCATCCTTCCAGGTGGTCGGGAAGTGGGCCAGGCGAAGGCATGAGTTGAAGATGCAGGTGATCGTGACGATCACCCAAGCCGGCAGGTTCTTCAACGCTGGAGTTCCCAAGGAGTCCGGGCCAGGGGCCTTCTTCGGGCGAAGGCGGCGAATGTGGTCTTGCACTTCAAGTGTAGTCACAGTGGGCAGTGGGTCGTCTTCGTCGGGTTGGTATCCCTCCAGGAAGTCTTCGATGGTCTCACAGGTGTCCTCGTCGTAGACATCCGCGTGTGGGGAGAATTGGTCTTCCATGGTGTCGGCGAAGGCCTCCGCTCGATCTTCAGGGGAGTAGACAATGCCACGCTGGCCATGGAGTGGCCGGTTGGTCTTCTTCTCCCCTCGGAGGGCCCTGGAGATTTTCCAGATGCCGCCGACACCACCGTCAGCTTGATGTTCCACGAAGTCATCCCACGCAGCCGCTCTGTGTTCCGCCAGGAGACGAGAGCACTTCCTGGCCTGGCGGTTGAAGGTCTGCTTGGCGTGGGGACAACGGGACTGCTGATACTCCCTTCGCAGTCTGCGTCGAAGACGTATCTCCTCTCTCAGCTCCTCGGGCAGAGGTGGAGTGAAGTCGGTCCGGGAGAGAGGGGATGACGAGGCCGTCATAGCTTCCTGGAGGGTGGTGGTCAAGTCGAGTACCTGTCGGTCTAGCTGGTCCGGTGACTCGGCAGGAGTTGGTGGTGGCCGATGTCGGTCAGCGAGGTGGTTTGCATAGTGGTGCCAGTTGATCTTGTTGGGACGAGTAGGAGGATAGGATGGAGCTCCGTCGTCCGGGAAGTCAAAAACAACTGGCACGTGGTCTGATGAGAGATCAGACACTGCAAACACCTCGATGTGTCCGTCCAGCGAGCCAGCTAGACCGATATCCAGTATGTCCGGGAGGTGTCGCCCATTGTAGTTGTAGTGGGTGGGCTCCTCGGGTGTCAGTAGTCGGATGTGGAGTCGGTTTTCCAGGAGACGGTGGAGATCTCTGCCGGTGGAATTGGTGTTCCGGCATCCCCAGTCCAGGTGTTTGGCGTTCAGGTCCCCGGCAACAAGTGCAGGGGAGCCAGGTCGCAGCAGGGCATCGAGGCAGCGTGGCTGGATGATCCGCTGAGGCGGATTATACACGGAGGCGATCTCCAGTTCAGTTCCACTGTACTGGACGGCAACCCGAGTGATCTCGATTCCTGGGGCAGGGACTGCTGCCAGGAGTCGGTGAGTCACTCGTCGATGTACTAGGATCGCCGAGCCTCCGCTGGGTCGGATGTTCTGGAGCTGCCTGTCGGTGCGGTACACCTGGTAGTTGGGGATGCTGAAGCGGTCTGTCGTCCTGAAGTGGGTCTCCTGGAGAAGAGCGACGTCCACATCCATTTCCGTCAGTAGTTGGCTGAGTTCCAGCCGCTTATCTGCCAGCCCGTCGGCGTTCCAGCTAACAACTCTCAGCTTACCCATGCATGGTGGCGGACAACATGTCCATGAGGCGTGACATCATCGCCACCATGCTGGTCAGCTGGGAGAGAAACTGTGATATCCCTGCCTTGAGTTCCTCGGGAATACGGGCAGCAGGCTGAGAGGTCGGCATGTTGTTTTGTGTGGGCGGCTGGGGCTGAGGTTCTGCGCTAGCAGCCATCTTTGGCAGTTCCAAGCGAGGTTTCGGAGTGGGCCTGGGTAGGGCTGGTCTCCTCTCAGGTCTCACAGGGGCTGGTACGGCTTCTTTCCTCGGGCTCTCTGATCGTGTAAGGTCTCGCGGCTCGGAGATGGAGGTTTTCGCGGCAGGACGAGCTCTCCGATTTTCCGGCTTCCGAGCAGGTCGGTGTCGGCGACGTCGAACCACCTCGAAGTCCTCGTCTTCTCGGCTGTCAGTGGAGGGCTCTGCGATGTCGTCAGCAGGGGCAGCAGGGGCAGTGTCAGGAGCTTCCCGGTGCTTTGGAGGCTCGGCCCTGGAAGGTTCAGGCCTCCGAGTCCTCTTTGCAGCGGCAGCATAGGAGAGCTGTCTCTCACTCTTAAAGCTTGAGCAACCCCTGTAGTTTGCCGCATGAGCCTCTCCACAGTTGCAGCATCTCGCCGGGGTCGTGGATTCTTTCGGGCAGAGGCTTGAAGGGTGGCCATCACCACAGCGGACACACCGAAGTTCCCGATGGCAGTGACTCGAGCCGTGTCCAAATCCTTGGCAGCGGTGGCACTGCACTGGTCCACTAGGCCTGGAGTATTTCCGGACCTCCAGTCTACAGAAAAACAGAGCCCTCACATTGTAAACATCAGTTGGAGGCCGGAGCCCATCGCCTCCACGGAGGGTGATGAGCCACAGGCTGGTCGGTTGACCACGCCTTGACTTTAGGATCTTCGCCTCCATAATGCCATAGCCTTCTCCTTGGAAGGCTTCGAAGACCTCTTCCGGCGATAGGGTGGTTGGGAGGCCTTTGACCACAACCTTAAGCAGGCGTTCGGTGGTCATGGCAAAAGTGTGGAACTTCAGCCCCTGTTCCTGTAAATATCTCTGCAGTTGCCGAAAGTGGGCCACGGTGCTCGTCTTCAGCCGTAGCGTCCGAGCGGTGCAGACAGCCTCCAGGTCGCCCCCAACCAGCTGTTTGATGGTAACAGCATGGCTGCCCCATCCTTTGGGGACGTCCAGGATGATGGGAGGAATCCGGGGGCCTCGCTCAACCTCCATGTCTTCGCTGGCAGCTGTGTCCGTCCGTCGGCTCTTCGGCGGGAGAGTGGGAGCTGGAGCCGCTTGCCGCTTCCGCAGACCCGTGGCGGGACGGCCTGATGAGCCGGAGTTGGCCCCAGGGGTAGCTGGCTCAATGGCCTGGGCCACCGGGGTGGAAATCCCCGAAGTTGTAGGGTGGCCTTTAGAAAGGCCTTTTTGGGCCTCAGACCGGCGCAGGTTCCCCTGGCCCTTAGTCGCTGCACCCTGGCAGCTTTCCGGGGTAGTCCGGACTTCACCCGGGCCCTGACAAGTCCCGGGTGGAATATGTGTGCTGGCCTGAGCAGCAGTGCGGTGCTGGGATCCCGCGGCCCGGTCGGCTGACCGGGGCGGGCTCACCTGGCACATCGCAAGACAGGACTCCGGTAAATACCGGACTTCACCCGGGCCCTGATCTCCCGTCCCGGGTGGATTGGTGTTGCTGGGACGTCCAGCGGTGTGTTGGCCTTGTAAAAGGCCTTTTGGGCAGACAGCGCCGGGGCCCGCTTGGCAAGCCGCGCGGGACCCCAGTAGTGTCGCCAGCGGTTCCGGTAAACCGGCTCCGCCATCTGAGACCGCCGAGGCAGATCCCTCTTCATCCATCTTCATCCGTGGTCGCTCTAGTAGAGTTGTTGACTCGTCCACGTCTCGGAGCAGAATGAGATGGAGAAGCCGTTGGCCTGAAATTCGGGGTTACCTCGAATCCGGGCGTCGCGCGAGCGCGGCCAATCGCGTTCGAGCTGCCACCCTATTGGTCGCGCTCGCGCGACGCCAGATATCCAGCTTAGAGCCTTTTTTAGAATTTTGGCCTATACTCCCGGTACAAACCAGCGACTCAGGATGCCACCGAAAGCGAGCGGAAAAGCCGTCAAGAAGGCCGGCAAGGCCCAGAAGAACATCACCAAGGGCGACAAGAAGAAGAAGCGCAGGAGGAAGGAGAGTTATGCCATCTACATCTACAAGGTGCTGAAACAGGTCCACCCCGACACCGGCGTCTCCAGCAAGGCCATGTCCATCATGAACAGCTTCGTGAACGACATATTCGAGCGCATAGCCGCCGAAGCTTCCCGCCTGGCCCACTACAACAAGCGGTCGACCATCACGTCGCGGGAGATCCAGACCGCCGTCAGGCTCCTGTTGCCCGGCGAGTTGGCCAAGCACGCCGTGAGCGAGGGTACCAAGGCCGTGACCAAGTACACCAGCTCCAAGTAAGCCGGCCGGCAGGCCAGCGCCCCGCAACGAGCGAGCCCGCTCCGCACAAACGGCCTTTCTAAAGGCCACCAATAACTCTTTCGTTTTCGCTTATTTTACCGCTTATTGTTGTAAAACCGATGTAAACCTGGTTGTTTCAAGTCGCTCTCGACTATATTTTCTATCGAAAATACCAAATTTATGACTTTGTGCTTGTCATAAATATTTTATTCCAGGAATTTTACAATTCCTTTTTTTTCTTTTTAAACATAGTCCGATTTCACTGTAAAATTGTATAATTTTCTGTTTATTTATTTATTTTTTTTTTTTTTTTCTCAAACAAACATTGAGTTTACAATAAAAAAAAAAAAAAAAAAAAAAAAAAAAAAAAAAATACGTCAATTGCAATTCGATCGAAAACCATAGTTTCGGTCATGTTTTATACACATGACTTCTAATATTAACCAAGAACCGTTGAACTCTGATTAAACATAACTTGTAATTTTCGCTTATTTTACCGCTTTTAGTTGTGTAAACATTGGAATTCTGTTATTATGTTGGCTAAAACAAACAACTCTCGACTTGTTTTATATTGAAATTACCTATTTAAGTTATGTTTAAATACAATCTTTAAACAAACATTAAATTTACAAATACGGTAATCGCCCAATTGATCTGATCGTTCGTTATTCATAGTATTTCGTAATGTTTTATATACACTTCAATATAAGAGCCGAAAGTTACACTTGAAAATTTATATTTTATCGAAATACCACTAGTTTTAAGTACAGGTCGATTTAGATTACAACAAGATACACGTTAAATACAGTTTTTTAGTTTTAAAACGGTATTAAAACAGGTGAATGAAAATCGTGTGATAAAGTCATCTAGTGTACAGTGCGCATGTGCGTGGAGATAGAATATATAGAGTGAACTGTTAACACACGCTTATATAGGTAGGAGGTGGCTTGACTTGATTGGTCGGTCACTATTCGACCAATCAGAGTGTACGTATCCGTTAACATTGATAATTCTCCCGGTTTCTAGTTAATACGGTGAAATAGAGTTGTCAACGACGGTTTACTTACAATTGTCGATACCTGGACATGTTGTAAATTTGAAAATAAAAAGGAATAACGTAGAAAATACATATAAAACAGACAGGTGAGTGGATATACTGCAGATCCGAGTCCTGTAGCTGTAGCGCCAGAGTGTTGTCTGTTAACAAGTGTAAATCTGCTCGGTCTAGCGAACCTGATTGCGATTGCTTGATTCATACCACTGTAATGTGATCCAAGTCAGTGTATTTTAAGTTTAAAATGGGTATTTTCCAGTGTGTCCCCGCATTCTCTATTTTAATTTATACAAGTTAGATTACGTTTATTAGATTAAGTTTTACGAGTTTATTAATTTCCGTACGAAAAAACACAAATTAGTAATGAAACATGTTTAAAACAATATAGCCTACTATTCTGAATTTAACAAAATTTTCAGAATGGGTCAGATCACGCGATGCTTGCCCGCTGCGCAGCGCTTCGCGCTGCTTGCTCTTTTAGAAAAAAAATTTACTCGAGCTTGCAAACTCCAAGCCCAGATCAAGCGGCGCGCGTTTATCACTGATATTTAATCCACGTTTTTATCCGTTTACAACTAATTACGTTAAATTTAATTAGCGTGGATAACAGCAAATTTACATATTTACTTCGTTACAATCACCGAATATTCGCTGATTCTTCTATTTTTTTCAAATTTACTAAACGACCTTTAAAATTATTGAACTATACACGTATAAAGTATATTTATAACTGAATAAGTGATTTTTATTTGTTGCAATTGCAAATCACTATGACTACAAACTAAATGTAAACTGTTAACATATTCCAGTGAATATCGCAATATGTGGGGTTGACAGTGCTTGTAATTAACAAAATTTATCTATCAAATTACTATTCTATGCGACATTTGGAATTTATATCACACTTTGAATATAAAATAATAATTATGTAAACTGAATCATTGTTGTGTTCTGCTATAATATATAAACAATACTACACTGTTAAATGAACTGTTAACATAGTTTCCAGTGAACTATGAACAAGTCGGAGGTTGACAGAAGTTCGTAATACAGGAAAAGAATAGAAAATCAATCTGCTCTTTATAATAATACCGAAAGAACAATAGCAAACAGTTGTAATTTGTAAACACAGTGAATTCGCTGTAGTAAGTAGGATTAATATATAAATATAAATGATATTTGCAAATAAAATTGATGATAATGTAAACGATTACTGTAACAAAATAAAAGAAAAAGTTTTGTAATAAATCAATGTACAAGTGATTGGTTTTCTAGCCACAGAAATATGCTGTAAAACGACTAAATTAGAGAGAAAAGGTTTAGATTTCGTGTTTAAAACTAATTTAAAATGAAAAAAGACGGTGAATTTAAGTTAAGATTGTATGATAGACAATAAAGAGAAGTGATATTTTATTTTATACAGTTAATTAGAGTGAAAACAACTAACTAAAGTGTACAGTAAAATGTGTTAATTATTAATATATAAATAAATATATATATATATATTTTGAAGACCAGTAATTAGTTTATAAATAGATATAAATTGACGCACTGTTTAGTATTTGAATAAACTGTTATTCGATAACATCAATTGGCAAAAAAGTGTTATATATTCGTGTACATTATTAAATTTATGTAATTTGTGATGACATATAATGACAGTTTTACTATTAATTAGCATAGTAATTACTAGATACATGTCGGAAATATACGACAAGAGTGAGAAATAGGATTATTAAAGTCGTAAACTGTGAAAACGAGTGATATTGTGGTGGCCTTTAAAAAGGCCGTTTGTGGAGCCGGGCGGGCGGCTTTGTGTCGCGCGTTGGCGGGCGACTTAGGCCTTCTTCTCGGTCTTCTTGGGCAGGAGCACGGCCTGGATGTTGGGCAGTACACCTCCCTGGGCGATGGTGACACCGGACAGGAGCTTGTTCAGCTCCTCGTCATTCCTGATGGCCAGCTGAAGGTGACGGGGAATGATCCTGGTCTTCTTGTTGTCACGGGCCGCGTTACCGGCCAACTCGAGAACCTCGGCGGCGAGATACTCCATGACGGCGGCCAGGTAGACCGGAGCTCCGGCACCCACTCGCTCGGCGTAGTTGCCCTTGCGGAGCAGACGGTGGATCCTGCCGACCGGGAACTGTAGACCGGCCCTGGACGAGCGGGACTTTGCCTTTCCCTTCACTTTACCGCCTTTGCCTCGTCCTGACATGTTGCGCTGTACTCGGTTGCGGGGATACAGATGGAAGCCTTGGCCTGAAATTCGGGGTTACCTCGAATCCGGGCGTCGCGCGAGCGCGGCCAATCGCGTTCGAGCTGCCACCCTATTGGTCGCGCTCGCGCGACGCCAGATATCCAGCTTAGAGCCTTTTTTTAGAATTTCGGCCTATCACACTCCTCGTCTCACCCGCCGTACTGCTCGGACGTGCCGCGCTTTCGCTCCGCTCAGTTTGTGCCTTGTTTGTGGTTTACTCACAGTGTTGTTTAAAATTGTGCCTATTTCCTAGTGACACCATGTGTTAGTGTGGCGCTGTGCTGTTTTTGGATTAACCATTCATCGCTGCCCTGCTATTTGTGAGTTCTAACATTAGTACTTTACAAACTAACAATTTTTTCCCAACTATTATATTTATTTTAGACTTTTGTTCTGCCCTTAACTATTCCCTTTTATAAGGAGAAGTTTAGTGTTTGTCCCACATGGAACTCTGTCGGAACTAAATCCTATTTGCACACTATAAACAATTATCAAATAGTGTTACTAAACTTGTTATTTACGTAGTGTAATAACACCAGACTTGCCTTTTGGCGGAACGCAACGTGTTTATTTATCATTCTCATTAATTAACATATTTATTATTGTAGTCTTGTTATTAATACACATATGAATTGTTAACAATGTTAGCTAAGTTTTTTTGTACAGTGTAGTAGTTTGTAAGATAACCAATACACCAACTGTAAGTGTGCAAAACATTCTTGGTCGCCACGTGGTCCGGAGCCAGCGGAAGCTAACGGTACTTGTAACGGTACTCCCGCCCGCCCGCCCAACAACCGATCAATACTCGGCGCCTACACGCGCCGCTGCCCTGCCTGTGTGTTAGTTTAGTAAACTTGTTTTACAAATATCTCAACACAGTGAAACAGTTTGCCTGCATCCGAGACATTAGCCGAAATTAATCATGGACCTAAATAATTTCCTAAATGCAGCAAGAAACTCTATTATCATAACATAATTGTTAATATAGAATTGTAATTATTATTAATATTATATTATTATAGTGTAATAGCATAGGACTTGTCCTTTGGCTAAGCGCCTCGTGTTTTACTTATTGATATTCTTTATTTATTTATTACTCTTAATACTCAACATATTATATTATAGTATTCTAGTAATTTTATTCCGCTTAAGAATTGTTAACAGTGATGTTAAGTTTTGTGTATATACAATAGTTTGTAAGATCAACCATTATAACTGTTAGGTATTATATCAATTGTTAGTGTGTAAGCATTCTTGGTCGCCACGTGGTCCGTAGCTAGCGGAAGCTAACGGTACCTGTGGCGGGGCTCCCGCCCGCCCACCCACCCACCGATCAATAATCAGCGCCTACCAACACCGCTGCCCTGCCTGGCGGGACTAACTACACTACTCCGAGATGGAAGTAGAAACCCCACCCCAGTGAAGACGCGCCGGCCACCTCCGATCCGCACAACGGTGAAGACGAACAATGGCAGGCCGTGCACACCAGGAAGAGAGGGAGACGCGCCTCAAACGCCTCCAGCTCATCAAACGCCTGCACAATTCCACAGGCACGAGAACCTGCTGTCGGCGAGCGCCGCAAACAAAGGATCCCTCCTTTAGTTGTCCAAGGCGTAACCGCGTGGACGCCGCTATTTCGCCGGCTAAGGGACGCTGGCTGCCAATTTGAAGCTAAATATGTAGGCACCCGCCTACATATCCTGTGCTCCAGCGAGCTATGCTTCAGGACCGCGCAGAGGGAACTGCTGGACTCCAAGCTGTCCTTCCACACCTTCAGTCTACGAGAGGAGCAGGAACTGAAGACAGTTGTCAGGGGGCTGCCTGCCTGGACCGCCACTGAGGACATTGCAGATGAGCTCCGCGACCTAGGTTTCACTCCAACCCACGTCGCTCCACTCCAGCGCCGTGACCAGGCTGGGTCGCCACCAAACGAATAGTTTTCTACATTCGTTTCAAGAAGACTGGCAGCTGGACTCAGATCTGGCAGCTGACTCAACTGTTGGGCGTCAGAATCACTGTGAGCCAATTCGCGCCAAGGCAAGGACTGCCGCAGTGTTTCAACTGCCAACAATTTAACCACAGTTCCAGGAACTGTCACCTACCAGCACGCTGCGTCAGGTGTGGAGGAGGCCATGAGGTCAAGTCCTGCACGCTGCCTAAGGAGAACCGGTGCAAATGTGCCAACTGTGGAGGCGACCACCCTGCGAGCTACAGGGGCTGCGCGGCGCACAAACGCGCCCTGGGCGCGCTACACCGCCGAGAGGCACCACAACGCCAACAGAGAGGTCCAGCTCCACGCCCGACCGCAGGAAAACCGCAGATCCGCCCTACAAACCCACATCGCAGGCCGTAGGTACGCGGATGTGCTAGCCAGCCCGCGGCTCCGCCCTGACACGCCGGCACCTCAAAACCGAGGCAATGCAGCACCCGAATCTCGGGCAGAGCCATCAATCCCCGCCGCACAGAGCTCAACTGCCGCCAATCCCCCCCAAGCTACTGCAGCTCCTGAAGCCCCAGCTGCACCTGCAGCCCCAGCTGCACCTACAGCACCCCTGGATATGGCCATCCCCCAAGCCCCCAAACCGCAGAGGAGGAGAAATAGAGGTCGTTCCGGCCGCCGTAAGCCATCAAGCAGCCGTGTAAACCGCGATGAAGAGGAGAAGGCCGAAGAGGCAGAAGAGCGGACAAGGGAAACCCAGCCTGCACCTGCAGATAGACACCACACTGCATACCAACCTACTCAACGGAGCAGCACTGCTGATGAGACACCTAATCAGCCGGGATACTTGTCCCACGCGGCAGTGTTCAAGTGGATATCGACATTAGTCACAATCGTGACCGACACCAGCAAAACACCCAATGAGCTGCTTGCAGCCATTCTTGTCTCATTCCAGGAACTCCTGGTCCATGGATAGACACTTAAGACTGGTTGTCTGGAATGCGAATGGAGTGATGTCCCGAAAAAATGAACTCCACTTGTTTGCCACCGACCACGACGTGGATGTGCTGCTCCTAACGGAAACACACCTTCAGCCCGGCTCTGTGTTCAACGTTCCAGGCTACCAAACATACCGGACGGACAGGCCACCGCGTGGAAGAAGAAACCCTGGCGGAGGCACTGCCATCCTGGTCCACCGGAAGAGTTGTGCACAGACCCATCACCGTCGCCACTACTGACCTCGAGTCCACAGGAATAGCGGTGAATGCAAGTGGAGCCGAGATACACATCTTCTCTGCTTACTGCGCTCCGAACGCAGTGCTTCGGCCCGCTGAGCTAGACGCCCTGTTTGGCTATGGAGACTCTGTCATCATTGGCGGGGACTTAAATGCCAAGCACGCGTCGTGGCACAGCAGAAGGCCAAACACCAAGGGACGACGCCTTCGAGACTACGTGGATCAGCGGGAGGATACGCAGGTGGTAGCACCTGTAGACCCCACGTATTACCCACCGCGACTCAACGCCCTCCCTGACGTGCTGGACCTCTTCCTGTTCAAGGAACTCCAACATCAGGTGGACTTAAGCGTAGCCAACGACCTGTCATCTGACCACCTACCCGTACTGGCGACAATAGCCACATCCCCAGTCTCAAAAACTCCACCCACTGGCTTGTCAGTTAGGATGACGGACTGGGAACGCTACAGTGGCCTCCTGAGCGAACGACTCCAGCCCCCACCCCCAGCAGCGACGCCCAACGAGCTTGACGTCTATGTTTCAGAATTGCACACCGCAATCTCGGACAGCTTGGTGGAAGCGTCTCGACCTGGTCGCCCCCCGCACACCAGATCAGCACTGCCTGCCATCATCCGAGCCGCGGTGGACAAACGAAGACGCCTGCGACGCATCTGGCAACTAACCCGGCAGCCAGTTGCTAAACGAGCCTTCAACGCCCAGTGTAACATCGTCAAGCGGATGCTGTTCGACTACAGGACCGAGACGTGGAACTCCTATCTCTCTGGCCTGGAGTTGGAGGACGGCAGCGCTTGGAAAACGGCGAAGATCTTGCGCAGCGAGAAACCGACCAACCAGCCCCTCCACGGACAGCGAGGCCTGGCCTATTCCGCCATGGACAAAGCAGAGGCCTTTGCTGACACCATGGAGGAACAGTTTCAGGCGCCAAACGCAGACATCTACAATGAGGACCACTGCGAGCACGTGGAGGAAACTCTTGAACACTACTTCAGTATGGAGCCTGAGGAGGAGCTGGAGCAGTTCACCCTGGAGGAAGTAGAGGCGTTCATCAAAAAATCCCAAAACCGAGGAAAGCTCCCGGACTGGATAGAATTGGTAACAGAGCCCTACTCGCTGCCCCTGCATCACTGCTGAATTGCCTGGTTAGTATGTTCAACAGCGCCGTCCGATTGCATCACTTCCCGGCTAGCTGGAAGGTGGCCAAAGTCATTCTCATTCCCAAACCTGGAAAATCCCGCCTGTTCCCACAGAACTTCCGCCCCATATCACTCCTCCCCACTATCTCTAAGCTCTTCGAGAAGCTTCTCCTTTCCAGATTAGTTCCCTACCTAAATGACTTCATCCGGCCAGAGCAGTTCGGATTCAGGAGAGATCATTCGACGACTCAACAACTAGTTCGCGTTGTGAACATGCTGGCTGACAACATGAACTACAACCTGTGCTCAGTTGCAGTATTTCTAGATGTCAGCAGAGCGTTTGACAGAGTCTGGCACGAGGGGCTCCTGTACAAACTTGCAGATTCACCAGTTTCCCCCCACCATGGTACATCTCCCTCCGCTCCTACCTCACAGGAAGGACCTTCCGCATCGCCGTGGACGGCGAACTATCTACAGAAAGGACGATCGAGGCGGGCGTGCCACAGGGCAGCGTACTAGGACCAGTGCTTTATCTCGTTTACACCAACGACATGCCACTGGTACCTAGGGTAACGCTGTCCTTGTACGCAGACGACGCCATGTTCCTCTGCAGGAGCTTTCAGCCGACACGAGCCGCTGACGTCATGCAGCAGCAGATGGACCTTCTCTCTCCGTGGCTGGAAAAGTGGCGCATTTCCATCAACACTGAGAAGAGTTCAGCTGTCTGCTTCAGAAAGCGAAGAAGAATGCCGAAGAGACTCCCGCCACCCGTGACTCTGGATGACGATCCAATTGAATGGAAACCCCATGCCAAATACCTAGGAGTTATTCTAGACTCAAAATTAAATTTCGGACCCCACGCTAAGAAAAAAGCCGAGGAGGCGAAGAAAATTGCTGGGTCAATAGGCCCCTAATAAACCGCCGCTCGTCCCTCCCTATGAGCGTCAAGACCACAATTTTCTTCGCTGTGGTTAGATCGGTCATGATGTATGCCTCCACAGCTTGGTGGACCAACTGCAGCCGATCTAACCGCAATGTCACTCCAGACCATCCCAAATAAGGCCCTCCGAGCCATCACCCGGCAACCATGGTTTGTACGGAATGAAACCATAAGGAAATCCCTAGAAGTGCCAACGTTAGAAGTGTTCGCGAGAACATCAGCCGTCTGAGCAGTTCTTCGAGACAGCAGCAGCGTCGGATCATCAACATATTGCTGCAATCACAGCGCCGTACGACGGTCCGGACGACTACAGGCGGCGCCCCATCACCATCCTGGACGACCCACCGTAGCAAATTCATCTACAGGAGAGAGCCTGCGATCCCAACTTGAGACGCAGTTGTTAAAATTCAATATTTTTCTTTAAAAATTATTAATTTGTTTTCGTAACAGTGATTTCTAATTAGGCGACTCTATAAAAAATTTTAAGTTTCAGCGCTTCATTCTACAGCCAGTGAACCTAGAGTTCAGGTGCTGTACGGCCACGAAGGACGTGGCAGCAGAGTGTGTTTAGTGCGGTAAGAATCCCACATAACCGGGACGCCCGGTACCTTTTGAAGGTTCCCTCTGCTTAACAAAAAAAAAAAAAAAAAAAAAAAAAAAAAAAAAAAAAAAAAAATTTTGGCCTATACTCCCGGCGTACACCAGCGACTCAGGATGCCAACCGAAAGCGAGCGGAAAAGCCGTCAAGAAGGCCGGCAAGGCCAGAAGAACATCACCAAGGGCGACAAGAAGAAGAAGCGCAGGAGGAAGGAGAGTTATGCCATCTACATCTACAAGGTGCTGAAACAGGTCCACCCCGACACCGGCGTCTCCAGCAAGGCCATGTCCATCATGAACAGCTTCGTGAACGACATATTCGAGCGCATAGCCGCCGAAGCTTCCCGCCTGGCCCACTACAACAAGCGGTCGACCATCACGTCGCGGGAGATCCAGACCGCCGTCAGGCTCCTGTTGCCCGGCGAGTTGGCCAAGCACGCCGTGAGCGAGGGTACCAAGTGCCGTGACCAAGTACACCAGCTCCAAGTAAGCCGGCCAGCGCCCAGCGCAACGAGCGAGCCCGCTCCGCACAAACGGCCTTTCTAAAGGCCACACCAATAACTCTTTCGTTTTCGCTTATTTTACCGCTTATTGTTGTAAAACCGATGTAAACCTGGTTGTTTCAAGTCGCTCTCGACTATATTTTCTATCGAAAATACCAAATTTATGACTTTGTGCTTGTCATAAATATTTTATTCCAGGAATTTTTTATTTTTTTCAATTCCTTTTTTTCTTTTTAAAACATAGTCCGATTTCACTGTAAAATTGTATAATTATCTGTTTTTATTTATTTATTTTAAACAAACATTGAGTTTACAATATAAAAAAAAAAAAAAAAAAAAAAAAAAAAAAAAAATACGTCAATTGCAATTCGATCGAAAACCATAGTTTCTGTCATGTTTTATACACATGACTTCTAATATTAACCAAAGAACCGCGTTGAAACTCTGATTATTAAACATAACTTGTAATTTTCGCTTATTTTACCGCTTTTAGTGGTTTGTGTAAACATTGGAATTATGTTATTATGTTGGCTAAAACAAGCAACTCTCGACTTGTTTTATATTGAAATTACCTATTTAAGTTAATGTTTTAAATACAATCTTTAAACAAACATTAAATTTACAAATACGGTAATCGCCCAATTGATAGTATTCGTGTAATGTTTTATACAATTCAATATAAGAGCCGAAAGTTACACTCTTGAAAATTTATATTTTATCGAAAATACCACTAGTTATAAGTACAGGTCGATTTAGATTACAACAAGATACACGTTAAATTACCGTTTTTTTAGTTTTAAAAACGGTATTTAAACAGGTGAAATCGTGTGATAAAGTCATCTAGTGTACAGTGCGCATGTGCGTGGAGATAGAATATATAGAGTGAACTGTTAACACACGCTTATATAGGTAGTAGGAGGTGGCTTGACTTGATTGGTCGGTCACTATTCGACCAATCAGAGTGTACGTATCCGTTAACATTGATAATTCTCCCGGTTTCTAGTTAATACGGTGAATGAAATAGAGTTGTCAACGACGGTTTACTTACAATTGTCGATACCTAGACATGTTGTAAATTTGATAATAAATAAAAAGGAATAACGTAGAAAGTACATATAAAACAGACATTTATGTGAGGTTAGTGGATATACTGCAGATCCGAGTCCTGTAGCTGTAGCGCCAGAGTGTTGTCTGTTAACAAGTGGTAAATCTGCATTTGTCTAGCGAACCTGGATTGCGATTGCTTGATTCATACCACTGTAATGTGATCCAAGTCAGTGTATTCTTAAGTTTAAAATGGGTATTTTCCAGTGTGTCCCCGCATTCTCTATTTTAATTTATATAAGTTAGATTACGTTTATTAGATTAAGTTTACGAGTTTATTAATTTCCGTACGAAAAAACACAAATTAGTAATGAAACATGTTTAAAACAATATAGCCTACTTATTCTGAATTTAACAAAATTTTCAGAATGGGTCAGATCACGCGATGCTTGCCCGCTGCGCAGCGCTTCGCGCTGCTTGCTCTTTTAGAAAAAAAAATTTACTCGAGCTTGCAAACTCCAAAGCCCAGATCAAGCGGCGGCGCGTTTATCACTGATATTTAATCCACTTTTTTTTATCCGTTTACAACTAATTAAACGTTTTAAATTTAATTAGCGCGTGGATAACAGCAAATCTACATATTTACTTCGTTACAATCACCGAATATTCGCTGATTCTTCTATTTTTTCAAAATTTACTAAACGACCTTTAAAATTATTGAACTATACACGTATAAAGTATATTTATAACTGAATAGTGATTTTTATTTGTTGCAATTGCAAATCACTATGACTACAAAACTAAATGTAAACTGTTTAACATATTCCAGTGAATATCCGCAATATGTGGGGTTGACAGTGCTTGTAATTAACAAAATTTATCTATCAAATTACTATTCTATGCGACATTTGGGAATTGTATATCACACTTTGAATATAAAATAATTATTGTAAACTGAATCATTGTTGTGTTCTGTTCTATAATATATAAACAATTACTACACTGTTAAATGAACCTGTTAACATAGTTCCACGTGAACTATGAACAAGTCGGAGGTTGACAGAAGTTCGTGTGAATACAGGAAAAGAATAGAAAATCAATCTTGCTCTTTATAATAATACCGAAAAGAAAAAGAACAATAGCAAACAGTTGTAATTTCGTTAAAAACACAGTGAATTCGCTGTAGTAAGTAGGATTAAATATATAAATATATAAATGATATTTGCAAATAAAATTGATGATAATGTAAACGATTACTGATAACAAAATAAAGAGCTTGTAATAATAAATCAATGTACAAAGTGGTTGGTTTTCTAGCCACAGATATTCGGTAAAACGACTAAATTAGAGAGAAAAGGTTTAGATTTCGTGTTTAAAACTAATTAAAAATGAACAAAGACGGTGAAATTTTAAGTTAAGATTGTATGATAGACAATAAAGAAGAAGTGATATTTTATTTTATACCCAACGGCGGTTGCTTAATTTAGATATTTATTTTTTTTTTTTAATTATTTTTACAGTTGCATTTTTTTTTTTATTATTTAAATTTTTATAATTTTTTTAAATATTATTTTTTGGAAAACCATTTTTTTTTTGTTGTTTTTAAACAGAATTAAATTAACGCATTTTTTTTTTTTTGAAAAAAACTTTAATTATTCGATAACATCAATTGGCAAAAGTTGTATATTTTGGGTAAATGACATTTTTACTAATAATTATTTTTTTAGTAATTTTAAAATTTTTCAATGTCGGATTATAATATCGACAATATTTTATTAATAGGATATTATATATTTTAAAATCGTATTTTATTATTAATATTTATTAATTTTTTTAATTTTATTTTTATTATTTTAATTTATTTTATATTTTTAATATATTTTTTATTTTTTTTTTATTTATATATTTTTTTATCTAATGTGAAAACGGTGAACTTGTGGTGGCACTTTTAAAATAGGCCGTTTGTGGAGCGGGCGGCTTTGGTGTCGCGGCGGTTGGCGGCGCGAATTAGGCCTTCTTCTCGGTCTTTCTTGGGAGGAGCACGGGCCTGGATGTTGGGCCAGTACAACATCCATGGCGATGGTGGACACGGACAGGAGCTTGTTCAGCTCCTCGTCATTCCTGATGGCAGCTGAAGGTGACGGGGATATGGATCTGGTCTTTTGTTGTCACGGGGCCCGCGTTACGGCCAATCGAGAACTCGGCGGCGAGATACTGCCATGACGGCGGCCAGGTAGACCGGAGCTCCGGCACCATCTCGCTCGGCGTAGTTGCCTTGCGGGAGAGAGAGCAGACGGGGGATTCTGCCGACCGGGAGACGGTGTAGACCGGCCTGGACGTGCGGGACTTTGCTTTCCCTATTTAATTAGAGTGAACACAACTTATTTAAAGTGTACAGTTGAATGTGTTAATTTATCTATTAATATAAATAAATATATATATTTTGAAGACCAGTAATTTAGTTATAAAACAGATATAAATTGACGCACTGTTTATTATTTGAATAAACTGTAATCATTCGATACCATCAATTGGCAAAAAAGTGGTATATATACGTGTGATAATGAAAGCAGGTGTTTACTAATAATTAGCATAGTAATTACCTAGATAACATGTCAGGAAATATACCGACAATAGAGTGAGAAAATAGGATTATTAAAGTCGTAAACTGTGACAAACGAGTGAAAATTGTGTGGTCGGCTTTAAAAAGGCCGTTTTGTGCGAAGCCAGGGCGGCTTTTGTGTCGCGCGATGGCTGGGCGACCTTAGGCCCTTTCTTCTCGGATTCTACTTGGTCAGGGAGCACGGCCTGGATGTTGGGCATACACCTCCCTGGGCGATGGAGACACGGGAACCAGAGTCTGGTTCAGCTCCTCGTCATTCCTGATGGCCAGCTTGAAAGGATGTACGGGGAATGATCCTGGTCTTCTTGTTGTCACGGGCCGCGTTACCGTCCAAACTCGAGAACCTCGCAGGCGAGATACTCCATGACCGGCGGCCAGGTAGCAACCGAGCTCCGGCACCCACTCGCTCGGCGTAGTTGCCCTTTGCGGAGCAGACGGTGGATCCTGCCGACCGAGGAACTGTAGACCGGCCCTGGACGAAGCGGGACATTGACCCCCCCCCCCACCCTTTCCCTTCACTTTACCGCCTTTTGCCTCGTCCTGACATGTTGCGCTTGTACTCGGTTGCGGGGATACAGATGGAAGACTTGGCCTGAAAATTCGGGGTTACTCTCGAATCCGGGCGTCGCGGCGGAGCGCGGCCAATCGCGTTCGAGCTGCCACCGCTATTGGGTCGCGCTCCGCGCGACGCCAGATATCCAGCTTAGAGCCTTTTTTAGAATTTCGTCCCTTATCAGTGCCGTTTTCACCCGCCATCACTGCTACGGCACGTTTGCCGCGCATGTCGCTCCGCTCAGTCTGTGCTTTGTTTGTGATTTTACTCACAGTGTTGTGCCCTATTTCTTAGTGACACCATGGTGTTAGTGCGTTAATTAGTCGCTTCGCTCAACTGTTTATGTGTTGTTTTTGTGCGTGCCTAGTTTGTTCTAGTGACCACTAATTAAAAACTACTTTATTCTGTTGTTGGGAGTGCCCACTGGAACAATGGATTAACCAACATGCTGCCGTTCTTCGGGTGGTGAGAATCTAATAGTAGCATAATTTCAATTAACCACTTCACATGTTACAACTGATTCCATCTGTTTTTGATTTGCTTAATACAGGTCAATCTCACATTAAATTAAACTTGTGTTTATGCAGGAATAAAACTCCGCAGTAAACCAAAAATCATAGTAAAAACGCAAACAATACATTTGGTAATAATATTTTCTAGTGCAGAATAATTGCATTTTGTGTTTTTGGCATACCTAGATTTGGTTTTCATTTGTTCTCTACTATTTCAGGTGTAATCTAGGAATTTGTGATTTGCAGATGTAAAGTCTGCAGTTTTTAAAACAAATTCTAACAAAAATAATCAACTAAACATTCGTAGTATTTTTAGTGCATCAAGTTGCATTTATTACACTTTTATATTACCTACACTAGTTATATAACACTAGTTTTATTTTTGATTTGTTCCATAACAAGTCAGTTTTTAATTACTCATTGAATTTATTTTTATTTCTCAATGCACTGTAAACTGTTGCTATGTACTGATAATGTTTTGTTATTTAACTGTGTACCTGTCTCATAAACAAAATAGTTAAGTAAGAATTCCTAGGTATTTGCATCCAAAATAGCTTAGGCGACACACGTGCTCAGGGCGACCGACGTGCTCCGGCGAGGCCGGAAACTAACGTCCGGGCCTTAACGGTACTCCCGCCCGCCCGACACCAGTCAGTTTTTAATTACTCTTTGATTATTTTATTTCTCAAAGCACTTGTAACTGTTGCTAGTGTTATGATGATGTTTGTTATTTAACTGTGTACCTGTCTCATAAAACAAATTAAGTTAAGAGTAAGCTTCTAGGTTTTTGCAATACAAAATGGATTAGGCGACCACGTGCTAGGCGAACGTGCTCGGCGAGGCCGGGAAACTATACGGTCCGGGCCTCACTGTACTCCGGCCGCCGGACCATCGATCAATAACAGCGCCGCCTACGACCCCTGCCTTCTCAATAGAGCCTTTGTAACGCCGCCGCCCTACTGGCGGGAACTTCCCGCAGCCAGTCGGGGCCCCCTTTGTGTATGTTACACCGGATGGAAGTGGAATCCGTTTGGCCACATGCCGCCCCCTGAGCTAACTACCGATGACCCGTCCAACGGAGAGGAAACCCATGGCAGTCCGTCCACCACGGAAAACGGGGGAAGACGCGCCTCTACGTCATCAAGAGTCTTCAACTAGAAAATTTTTATCCCAGCTCAAAACATTCCCTGGAAATACTGTTGGAGAGTCGCCGCCAGCCGCGCATACTCGCCGATCATCATTCAAGGTAGTGACTGCTCTGGACATCCCTTCTTACGCCGCACTTAAATGTGCTGGCTGCAATTTTGAGGCGAAAATATGTAGGGCACTCCGGACTGCAAACATTTTTATGCAAAACGCGAGCTCTGTTTATAGAACGGCACAACGCGAACTTCTGGACGCGCAAGCACGCCTTCCAACCACTTCAGTCTGAAGGAAGAAACAAGAGCTGAAGACAGTTATCAGGGGGACTTTCCGGCAATGGACGCGTCACCTGAGGACATTAGCGGGAGGATCTCCGCGTCCAGGGGTACACTCCTAACACATGTTCGGCACCCCTCCAACGCCGCGACCATGCGGTGCGGGGGGGGGCTGTTCGCCATCAAACCAACAGCTTCTATGTGCGTTTTCAAGGAAAACAGGTAGGCTGGGCGAAAATAATGGCAGCTCACAAAGCACTTCTGGGGAGTAGTAAGAGTATCGGATGGACCAGTTTCACGCCGAGGAGAGGACTGCCGCAGTGCTACAAACTGCCAGCAGTTCAATCACAGCTCGAGGACACTGCCACCTTCCAGCAACGCTGGTTGTCAGATGTGGAGGAGACCACAACGTAACACAATTGCACCTTGCCAAAAGACAGCCAGGTGCAAATGCACTAATTAGTGGTGGAAGAGCACCCGCGCAGCTACAAGGGGCTGCGGAGCGCAATAAAACGGGCCACTGGAGCGCGCTGCACAAAACCGCCCGCGAGGCGCCGCAGCGGCGCTCGGGCACCGCCACTTCTGCGCGCGACCGGTCCACTGGGCCAAGCACGTGCCCCACCACATGTTAAAGTTTCTGCCCGCAGATATGTGCCGATGTACTAGCCGCCCCCAGGCTCCGTCCCGGACCACACCCATTCCACAACAGACATTCAAGCTGCGAGCACACCCGTAGCTGCCGCCGGCCCACACACAAACATACCAATTGCTATGCTCCCCTGCTCTCCAGAAAGCCAGAGAGGCCGCAAAGGCAGGCAGCCACAGAGCCGGAAGCCCGCAGGCCCCACCTGCCTCAGCTGCCTCAGCCTCAACCACCGCTACTCAGACAGAGAAGGCCGAGGGCCCCGGCTCAAACCGCCGTAGCAATAACTAAAACAAGCAAGTCCTCTGTTACAGTTTCACTCGCAGGGAGAAAGAGAAAAGTGGTGGAACCAATGGACGGAACAAACCCCAGCGGCAACCACACAACCCAACACCTACGGCGGAATCAAAGGACCAGGAATCCCAACTGCGAGCCTACCTCACAGCCAAAGGGCTTCCCTGTCCCACGACGCTGTCCTTATAAGTGGATAAACCTCCCTAATTTTCAATAGTATCCGACAGCAAAAAAAAAACTCCTAAGCGTAGTTTGCTTGCTGCCATTATTAATGTCATTCTCCAGGAACTCCTCTCCAATGGAATAGAACGCCTAAAAAATTGTCACCATGGAACGGCGAAACGGCGTAGCGTAGCGGACCGGAGGAGGTAACGAACTCCATCTATTTGCAGTCTTGATCACGAACGTCGACTTATATACTTTCTAACGGAAACACACACCCTGGCAACGCCGCCACTGTATTCAATGTTCCAGATACCAAACTTACGGGACCGATAGACCGCCACGTGGCCAAAGGAATCCCGGGGGAGGAAACAGCTATCTTGGTTCACAGGAGAGTTGTTGCACCCGCCAAGTACCACGCTGGCTACTGAATGACCCTCGAGTCCACCTGGCATTGCCGTCAATAGCTGGTGGCTACCGAGGTATGTGTGTATCGCAGGCTTACTTCCCGCGCGCGTCTGCTGTCCCCTCCGCCCTGACGAGCTTGACCATCTTGCTCGGTAGCAGGGAACACTGTTATAATAGGTGAGTGACCTCAATGCCAACGCAACCAGTCCATGGCCATAGCAGGCGGATGAACACCAAGGGCCGAAGACTACACAACTATGTATTTAGATAGAGGTGACACGATTGTAAAGCCCGCGCCTGTGGACCCTACGCTCTAATCCGAACGAGGCTCAAACGCACTTCCTGGTGTCTTAGATGTGTTTCTGTTTAAGGAACTACAGCATCATGTGGAAGTGCGAGTGGCAGATATGTACTTTATCGTCTGACCATTGGTACCCGTCATAAGCGAGTTCTAGCGACGACTCCAGCTTCAAGGGATTCCTTCAATGGGGCACCTCAATCAGAACTAACTGGGAGGGTGTACAAGGCCGTATCCTGAGCGAGCAACTGCAAGCCCCCAGCGACAGGCCACTAATCCAAATGTTCCTAGACTTCCCATTTTTTTATTTTGTGTTTTCAGACTTTGAACTCAGCAGTCGACGAATGCTCTGCGGGCGGGCGGCCTCAACGACCTGGACGTCCAAAAAACACCAGGTCGGCCCTTGCCTGCCATCATTAGGAATGGCTGTAGACAAAAGGAGTCGTCTTCGTCGAATATTGGCAGGAGAAACGCGAATCCGGCTACCAAACGGGCCTTCAACGGTGCAGTTGCAGCATTGTCAAACACAGATTGTTGTATGATTACAGGACAGAGGACCCATGGAACTCATACCTTTCTAGTCTTGAGCTAGAGGATGCCCGCTCAGTGCCCTGGAAGACTGCAAAAAGCTCCTGAGAGGAGAGCGAGAAAATCCCACGCACCAGCCCCTGCACGGGTCAACAAGGGACTTGTTTACTCTGCTTACTGACAAGGCCGAAGCTGTTGTGCAGATAAGCGATGGAGGAGCAATTCAGACCCGAATGCGGATATATATGACGGACGAGACCACTGCGGAACACGGTCGAGAGCACACTAAACAATTTTATTTGTTACAGCTCCCGATCAATCGAGGATAGAGCCGATTTACTCTTGTGAAGTCTACAAGCCACCCATCAAGAAATCTCCGGAAAACCCGCGCAACGCCCGGCCCCGGACTAGGATGGAGTTGGATCCTAGGTGCACTCCTTTGCAGCTTCCTATAGCCCCTGTTAATGTGCTTGGGTTACAGTGTTTCAACGACGCTATTCGACCTACAACACTTTCCCACCAGCTGGAAAGTCGCTAAAGTATCCTTATTCCCAAGCCGGGAAATCCAGACCTATTCCCCACAAAAAACTTCCGCCCCATCTCACTCCTTTCGGTCCATGCTCAAAACAATTTTTTGAGAGGACTCCTACTCATCCCCGCATGTGCTCACTCCTTTCCTGGACGGCTTTATCCGACCTGAAACGTTTGGCTTCAGGCCGCGACCACTCGACAACTCAAACAGCTGTACGAGCTGGGGTACGGTGTTTGTCAACATAGCTGGTGGACAACGCCACAATTTTAATCTTGTGCTCTGTTGCAGTGTATCCTGGACGTCCAGCAAAGCATTTGTACAAGGGTTCTGGCATGAGGGCCTGGCTTCCACAAGCTGGCAAACTCACCCGGGGCCCCCCTGACTAACACACCTCATCGAGTCGTCTATCTGACTGGGCCGCTCATTCCGCATTTGTGTAGAGATGGAGAGCTGCTCCTCAGAGAGAGCGATCGAAAGCAGGCGTCCCCCAGGGCAGCGTCCATGGGGACCAGTGCTGTACCTCGTTTACAACTAATGACATGCCACTGGTCCCCTGAGTAACGCTATCTTTGGTCTGCCGATGATAGCCATGTTATTCTGTGGCAGGAGCTTTCAACCGATGCGTGCCGCTGACGATCATGCAACAGCAAATAGGATCGTCTCTCTCCGTACTCCCCCCTGGCTAGAGAACATGGCGTATTGCAATCCGATAACACATGAAAGAGCACAGCTGTTTGTTTCAGAAAGCGCCGTTCGTAGATGCGCCGCGAAGAACTTCCCGCCTGCTGTGACCTTGATGACGAGCCGATTGCATGGAAGGAACAAGCCTAAATATCTTGGTGTTACGCTTGAATTTCCCGTTTAAACTTCGTCCTCACCGCGAAAAGAAAGGCAAGTAGAGGCCAAGCGATCGCAGGATCCAATAGGTCCCTCTAATTAACCGTAGATCTCCCCTACCAATGGGTGCAAAAGTCTCCATCTTTCTAGCTGGTATGTCAGAAGATCACTAATGCTTGTATGCTTGAAAGTTTGGGGTTTG